>NC_081352.1:676349-789114 GCF_029784015.1 Lycium ferocissimum
AATACTATCTTCCCACCTTTTTTTTTTGGGAAATTTTGATGGTTCGCCACGCCTAGATTCACCCCCGAGGCCCTATTTTAAACGGGGGAACCCCCGCAACTCCTGACTTGTCTTATCATTTTATTTTACCCTTTAAATAGTATTTCCATATGTTTAAAATTGTAAGTTCCCCGATCTTTTTTTTGTTAGATGTTTGCCCGGGATTTAAGCCCGGGGGGAAAGATAATTAAAAGACCACACTTTAAGTTTTGTTGGTTAAAAATTTAATAATTTGGTGTTTATTATTTCTAATTTTTTAAATTGATAAAATGTTGTTTAAATGGTTTTCCCACCTGGGGGTTGTTTCCCATCAGACCCAGGGTTTTGGGGTCAAAAAAGTGAAAGGGGGCCATGACCCTTTTAAATGACAAAACCCCATTTAATAGAAAAAGGAAATATTTTAAAAAAGAAATTGTTTTAATTTTAGCAAAGTTTAAAAAAAGGGGATTTGGTTAAGTAAGATCCTTTTTGAATTTGAACGCTTTTTTATAATGTCATTTTTTTTAAAATTTTGTAAGATAATAAAATTTTAGTAATCGCATCTAAAGTTATAACTCGCCATCTACACATCAACACGGAGAATTTGAATGAAAAAAGAATGGAGATTATATATGGTTTTAAAGGGGAGAATTAAGAAGTTAGATAGTTTTGGAAGTGTGAAACAAGGAATGGAAACTTCTTATGATTAATGGTAGTGAGAAAGTACGAGAAGGACTATCCGACCCATGAATTAGAGTTAACCGCAGTGGTGCACGCGCCTCAGATACGATGACTTTATCTATACGGTGTTCATGTTGAGACTTTACAGACCATAAGAGTTTCTAATACACCTTCAAGTAGAAGGAGATGAGTTGGCGACAAAGACGATGGCTTGAGTTAACTAAAGATTACAATGTAGACATCTGATACCATTCGAGTAAGGCCAAGGTTGTAACCGAGTACTGTACCTACGTATCCACGGGCGCTTAGCATACTTGCTCGATAAAAGGTTGGCTCGAGAGCTACATCAAGCATACAGGGTCCGATTATTGCACTCAGATGATGTGGTAATTAACATTCAGAAACACAGAGATTATCCCTAAGTGTAAAGGAAAGAGCTGAGTACGAGAATCCTACTTTGTTACAAAATTTTAAGGAAACGTCTATAAGTAATGGTGCTAGTCAAACTTTATATTGTTAAGATGGAGATTTGAGATATTGGGAGCCGAATATGGACTACGATATCAGATTATGATGTGTTTACCCCGGCCATATTGTACGTTTCGAGGTCCATTTCATGGTAGTTGATAGACTCGGTCGTGCGTATCGTGACTACTTTTACGGCCGAGAATTATGTGAAATTATATATCATGAGATAGTGCGGTTTCTGGTGTTACGACTTCTGGTGTTCTAGTGTTCATTATACCTAATAGAAGTGCTCACTTATTAACTTTTGGAGATCTTTCCAGAACGGTTTAAGGATACAATCAATTCTTAATATAGCCCTCTCATCCGTAGACAGACGATCAAGTTGAGTGCACGATTCAAACGCTTGAGGATATGTTACGAGCGTGCGTACTAGTCCTCAGGAGAAGTTGAGATGATTATTTACCTCTTATCAAGTTGGCGTCTTATAATACCTATCATTCCAATCAAAATGGCTCCTTATGAGGCCTTGCACGGGCAAAAGTGTAGATCCCTCACCAGATGGTTCGAAGTAGGCGAGTTAGAGTTTATTGGACCCGACTTAGTCCATCAGGTCGTAGACAAGGTGAAGCTTATTGAGAAGCGATTATTGACAGGCCCGAGTAGCCGTAAAATCATATTCAAAGGTGCGACCACGAGAATTAGAATTTCAAGCTAAAGACTAGGTATTCTTGAAGGTTACGCTGGCGAAAGGCGTTGAGATTCGCGCAAGGCAAGCCAGCCCGAGATGCATCGGGGTTGGCGAATGTCACAGCCCAACCGTAGGGCATGTGTGCACCCGAGCGAACCTGCCGAGCACCTATCATCATACTCTCATAATCATATCTGGGTGAGCCACATGGCTACCTCATAATTACCATGCATCAATAACACAATTTCTATCGGGCTAAGGCACCATTTTATATAAACATCATCAATTATGCCAATATATACATAAGCCGACAAGGCTATCAAAATATGAGCTGACAAGGCTGAGAGATACCTAACTGTACATGACTATCTACGAGCCTCTAAGAAGAGTACATAACATCATAAAGACGGGACAAAACCCCGCCATGCCTATATATATATATACACACCAAAAGAATAATACCAACTATTGCAACTCCAGATCAAAATGAAAGCACCTTATACAATCACCGAAGAAGCACCTACTAGTCTCGGTCTCCGTTCGTCTACCTAAGGGAATGAACCCAGCCGTCACAAACAAAAGGACGCTTTCACACGAACAATGTACCTAATATGTAAGGGGTACGAATAATAACACGATACAAGTATGAAGAATAACACGATAAAATGAATCATTTATACCTCTTAAGACATTTGTTATACTTACTTAACCTTCCTTTGAAGAAAACATTTCATACATCTACATATAATGATACCACACCCGACCATATAGGTACGGTGTCATTCATACCCGGCCATAACAAGGCTCAGTGTTGTCTGTACCCAACTGCAGTGGTGTGCGCGCAATAGATATCATACCCGGCCATACAGGCTCGGTGTCAAAACATAGCTTCATACATCTATGACATACATAAGTATCCGAAAGAAACATTACAACACTATCGGGGTGACACAAAGTCGGTAAACCCCCGATTTCTATTATTGAATCACCATCATCATTATCATCATCACTATTATCATTATCATCATCACTATGAGAAGCTTTTGACAAAGTATTTCAAGAATATTGTAAGTTATGAACTTCGAGCATCTCTAGGATGAGGACATTGTCAACAATATCAAGATAATCTCGAGGATTATAAGCTTATAGCATTTATGGGAATAGGAATATCATGGATATCTCGTATAGATTCAAAATAAGGAAAACATGCCTTTAGAAAGAAGGGTTAGCCTTACACACCTTTACGTCTTCTTAACTACTTAATGTTCTTCCCCCAAATCCCACAAACTCTACATTCAAGAGAATTTATACTAAGGTCAAGTCATTGAAAACATGCTTAAGTTCAAACTAGTGCTATTATTGAACTAACGAGATTTAAAAGATTTCCCCTGTTTTGTCAACATCCACCAAATTACAATTCAACTCCCAAACAACAATAATAACGTTTAAAATACCATATTTAAGAAGTTACATTCAATTCAATCTCAAATTTATCCAAAATCCCTTTTTCAAGTTCATCTCATAGTCATCTTCTTCACTACAACACTTATGGCTTCTCCACTTTAATTCTTTTCCTTTCTAAGGGGTACTGAACTTTTACATCAACTCAACCATATGAGTGGACGAAGAACATACCTTATAACCAAGGAACGTCACCTCACTCAACTCCCTCCAAGATCAAGTTCACCACAACTTTGAAAGGAAGCAAGAACTATCACCTCCATGGATTACCTTTGAGCTTTGATGTTGATCTTCTCTCTTGATGATATGGAAAGGTGTGGAGTGTTAGGGAACCTTAAAGGGCTCTCAAGAAGTCTCTAGAAATGTAGGGAAATAAGTGTGTAAAGTTGGAAATGAAAATGAGGTCCTTGGGGATTTAAAAGGACGGCAAAAATCGCTCCCCGACTCGATTGGGGGTGAGTATGCGACCTAGCACACTAAGTGCGCGGCCTCACACTCTCTCCACCACTTGGGGATGGTGTTGTCCAGTGAGTACACCAAAAATGGGGAGTTGGTGGTCCGTATGCGGCTTAGCACACTCAATGTGCAACCGCACACTACCCCAATATCTCCGATTTCGCGAAATTGCGCTCTTTTCGATTTGTTTGACCTCCCATCCGTATGGAACCTTCTTAGAACTTGTATAAAACTTCATTAACCATCTAAGGGGCCTTGTAGCTTCACCTCAAGGTAATTATAAGAAATGCATAACTCAAATGCTACACAATCTTCCCAAACATGACTCCAACTCCAATTTCTCCAACAGACTTACTTCCACCGCTTCATATAACTCCGAAACCTTAAGGTGTACACTTAACATTGTCAAATACCCTTCCTAACCTTATGAGGGCTTCATGTATACTTTAGGCTTGTGCTAGCTTACTCATAATGCAAACAACACAAAATTTTCAAGATGTAACATTCCTCCCCCCTTAGGAACATTCGTCCTCGAATGTTAGGCTCTTAGGGATTCTACGAAAATTTCGCCAGAGTTTTCCCTATAATATGTCACTACCATCCCATCACAAAGAACCCAAAACATACAACGCCTCATAGGGCTACAAAAACAACAATAATGGCCCCACACGACTAAGAAATCAAAGAAAAGGAAGCATTACATACCATTGGGCAATGGTGCCCTCCACCGATTCTCTTCCTCAAAGGGAAACAACATGGATACCAACTTCATATCTTCCTCAGCCTTCCCAAGTCATTTCTTCCCTATTATCTGTTTCTCCATAAACTTTAACCGAAGCTACGTCTTTGGTTCCGAGTCTCCCGAACTTATCGACCTAAAACGGCAAATGGGAACTTCTTCATAGGATAGCTGTTCTGCGACTGACATCATCTACGTACAATTTCGAGGATCTCCAATGCACTTATGAAGCATTGACACATGGAAAATTGGGTGGACTGATTCCAAGTCCAAAGGCAAATAATAAGCCACTTGGCCTATCTTGCATACAATCCTGTAAGGCCCAATATACTAAGGGCTAAGCTTGTCCTTTTTGCCAAATCTCATAACGTCGTTCATCGGCGACACCTTCAAGAATACCCAGTCATTCACTTGTAGCTCTAAGTCTCATCGGCGATTATCTGTATAGGATTTCTGACGACTCTAAGTTGTTAATAATCGATCCTGAATAAGTTTGACCTTTTCCATGGCTTGCTGGACCAAGTTTGGCCCTATTAACTTAGTTTCTCCCATTTCAAACCACCCAACCTATGGATCTACATCAAGGTCTATATAAAGCCTCATACGGCCATTTGATGTCAGAATGATAACCATTGTTATAAGCAAACTCAATAAGCGATAAGTGATCATTCCAACTACCTCCAAAATCCAACACACACGCCCGTAGTATATTCTTGAGAGTCTAGATGGTACGCTCAGCTTGTCCATCAGTCTGTGGATGAAATGCTATACTAAGACTCACTTGAGTTCCCAAACCTTCTTGGAAGGACTTCCAGAAGTTAGCTATAAATTGTGTCCCTCTTTCAGAAATGATAGATACTGGAACACCATGAAGCCGGACTATTGCTTTGACATAAAGCTTTGCATTATCTTCAACAGCGTATGTAGTTCTGACTAGTAGGAAATGAGCTGACTTCGTAAGTCTATCCACAATTACCCATATAGAATCATACTTATGCTGAGATCGAGGTATGCCTGCGATAAAATCCATATTAATCACTTCCATTTCTAAGTTGGAATTTTCGTAGCTTGCAACAATCCATCGGGCTTTTGATCCTCAATTTTTACCTCCGCCGACAGTTAGGATATTGAGCTACGAATTCTGCTATGTCTTTCTTCATTCCGTTCCACCAATATATAGATTTGAGATCATGATACATTTTCCTCGCTCCTGGATGAACAGAATAACGGGAACAATGGGCTTCCTCCAAAATCTGATGATGTAACCCTGCAACATCTGGAACACACAACCTGCCTCGATATCTGAGAACTCTATCTACAGAAATCTCAAAAGATTACTTCTTCTTCTGAGGAAGTGTATTTTTGTAATGAACTAGTATGGGATCCCCATACTGGCACTCTTTCACCTCAACTACTAGCGATGAAACAGCTGAATTCTGAATGGTAACTCCCATATTGCCCGAGTCCATTACCCGAACCCCTAAGCTAGCTAACTGCTGAAGCTCACGAGCTAACTCTCTCTTCTTTGGCTGAGCATCACATAAGCTTCCCATAGAATTATGGCTAAGGGCATCGGCTACAATGTTCGCCTTCCCGGGATGATATAGAATGCTAGCATCATAATCTTTCAACAACTCCAACCATTGCCTTTGCTGTAAATTCAACTCTTTCTGTTTGAAAATTTACTGGAGACTCTTGTGATCTGTATAAATATCAACATGAACACCATACAAATAATGTCTCCATATCTTTAATGCATGAATCACCGCGGCTAGTTCAAGATCATGGGTTGGATAGTTTTTCTCGTGTTTTCGAATCGCCAAGCATAAGCACAACTTTACCATGCTGCATTAACACACAACCCAACCCTACTCCTGAAGCGTCACAATAGACAACATAGCCCTCTAACCCTTCAGAAAGTGTCAGAACCGAGGCTGAAGTTAGCCTATCCTTCAGCTCCTGAAAACTGCGCTCACAAGCATCCGTCCATTGAAATTTAGCTAATTTTTGAGTCAGCCTTGTCAATGGTGCAGAAATAGAAGAAAAGCCTTCTACAAATCTTCTGTAATATCCTGCCAAACCTAGAAAACTACGAACCTCGCAGGGTGTCGTAGGCCTTGGCCAAGTTTCACAACTTCAATCTTCCGGTATCCACCCAAATACCATCACCGAAATAATATGTCTTGAAAAGTCACAAAATTCAACCAAAACTCACATTTTGAAAATTTTGCAAATAGCTCCCGAGCCTGAAGAATTCTAAGGACGGTGCGTAAATGATTTGCATGTTCTGCCTTGGATCTTGAGTATACCAAGATATCATCGATAAACACAGTCACAAACAAGTCTAATAAAGGCCTAAAAAAAATTTCATCAAATTCATGAATACCGCTGGGGCGTTAGTCAATCCAAACGACATTACCCGAAACTCGAAATGACCATATCTAGTTCTGAAGGTTGTCTTTGGAATATCTTTCTCTCTAACTCTTACCTGGTGATACCTGGATCTCAGATCTATTTTTGAGAACCATTTAGCACCCTGCAACTGATCAAATAAATCATCAATCCTTGGAAGCGGATATTTATTCTTGATCGTCGCCTTATTCAGCTGTCTGTAATCAATGTTGTTACACCTTAAAAATTTCCCCGTTAGCGTACAGTGAATAGACTCACGAAGGAAATGATGTTCACGAGGCTTGGACAAGTAGGAGATAGTAATTGATGATGCTAATTAAGATTTCCAAAGACATACGAGTTAAGGAAAGAAAGTTGCTAAGGAAAGCGAGTTATGTTAATGTATCGGTAAGAATTACGAGTATCGAGTTAACGATGTCTTAATGACACCTCGAAGAAGAGTTACAACGTCCCTTAGAATGGTAATGAAGTGTTGGACAAGTGTTAAGAAGGTTCCATAAGGAGGAGATCAAACGAGTCGACGAAACGATTCCCGGAAAATTGGACCAACCTACGGCCAGACATACTGGCCGTATAAAATGTACGGACCGTATGTCCAACCGTAGATTCAGTCCATTAGAGCATACTTCACTGGACCAGATCTACGGCCAGACATACGGACCGTATAAAACATACGGACCGTATGTTGGTCCATATAAACTGGTCGGGACTGAGTTCATTTTATATAAGGGACCCTTTCTCATTTTCATTTCATTTCACTCTCCACCTCCACACTTCAAGACCTCTCTAGAATATTCCACCCACTTCATCCATAAGAAAACAAGAGTAATCAAGGATCAACAACAAGAAATCAAGAGAATCAAGTGAAGGAAACCCATTAAAAGTCATCCAAGTCAAGAAATCCCAAGAGAGATAAAATAGGCTTTTGGGTGCTAGGGGTGAATCACCATTCCAAGCTTATTCCTCCATCATCTAAGGTGAGTTTCATGACCTAGTCATGTTATTTGAAGCATTTATAAGTTGAAACACATGGATTGTAGAGTGGTAGCAAATGGGTCATCAAATGTGAATAGTATTGCTGAGTGAGTAGTTGAATTGAATCAATCATGGAAATGGATATGTTGATGTTATGAATGCGTTATAAATGACCTATAGAACATGAAATAAGTATTGGATATGGAAGAATACGACGATGGACTTTTAGTCATGAATATGGAAAATTGAAGTAGAATTGTGAAATGCGAATTATGTAAATGAATGACGATTGTTGTTAGTGATATTGTGATGATTGTTATGAATGTTGGAGTTGACATGGAATATGGCGGAAAGTAGCATAAACAAAGGAAATGCTGCCCAAATTTCTCTAGCTCTAGTAAGTACGTTTTCATGATTAGTTAGCTAATGACGATACGAATTATCTTGAAGGTATAAACGAGTGCACTAAAGGAGAACGAGCAAGCGATAGAATAGCTAAACGACAAAGGTATGTGAGGCTAATCCCTTCCTTCTAAGGCATGAGTCCATATGGCATGAATTTCCTCTTTCACTACGAATGTCCTATCTTCAAGAAGGCTACGAGCCATTACGCACGAATAACCATACGAGATAAGAGATATGCTACGACTATGATAATGATAATGATAAGCTTAAAGTCCGGAGATGCTATAGCTATGATATAATGTCCCCGTAAAGCTAATGAAGTCATATGAAATCTATTGATGTTAATCACTATATACACTCACCTTATGTTTGTTCCTTCAAGGTGAGGCAGGATAGTTACGAATGCTCATAATGACATCGGGGGTCCACGACCTTATGTCACCCCGACATGACTATACTTGCTTCCAAGTTCTAATGTATGAATTGATGATATATGTATGATGATATTAACTTATGATAAAACTATGATATGAATATGACATGAATGATAGTGACGACCATGATGATGTATAATGTACGATGATAAATGCATGTTATGTATGATGATACGATTCCACCGCGCCTAGATGGCCGGGCATGTCACCGCTAAGGCGGGCTGCACATGATTCCACCGTGCCTAGATGGCCGGGCATGTCACCGCTAAGGCGGGCTACTATGATTCTACCGAGCCTAGAGGGCCGGGCATGACACCACTAGTGGACGGCATATGATGGTTACCCGGACGCGGGTTAACGACATGATAATGTACGACCGATACGACGTACGCATGTATGGTACGATGATGTGTATGTGATATGATAAGGCATACGCTATGGTAATGTATATGATGTGCTTATGTATGATGAATGTATATGAAGTGTATCTATAATTATAAGAGTACACAGGTTGTATCTCCATCTCATAACTTATGATATTTTTATTATGCTTATTTCATTCCTGCCTTACATACTCAGTACAATGTTCGTACTGACATCCGTTTTCTTTAGACGCTGTGTTCATGCCCACAGGTAGGCAAGGAGACGGTGCTGATCTATAGGAGCTAGTAGTCGACTTGTGAGCACTCCATTGTCCGAGGTGCCGTTGATTATTCTTTTTTTGTACATATACGTGTATATTCATGATTGGGCATGGCGGGTCCCGTCCCGTCCATATGTCTAGTACTCTAGTAGAGGCTCGTAGATACACAGTGTGGATAGTATGGTCCTATGGTTTGTATGTGTATGCATGTATATATTATTTTGATAACCGAAGGGCTTATGTTTATAAAAGTAAATTACGTTTCCTATGATACTATATTTTCATGAAATTGAGCAAGCATTGAGAATGAGAGCATATAGAAAACGGAATGAGTGGTGTTCGGTGGTTAGCCCCGGATACCCGTCGCGGCCCGTAGTTCGGGTCGTGACAAATGCACATTTGCAAGGAGCCATCTTTCTTTCTTACAAATAGCACGGGTGCTCCCCACGGTGATGAAATAGGCCTAATAAAGCCTTTCTCAAGCAAATTCTTCAATTGTTCCTTCAACTCTTTCAACTCTGCAGGAGCCATTATATAAGGAGGAATAGATATGGGCAATATCCGGTAACACATCAATAGCAAAATCGATCTTCCGTTCTGGTGGAAGGCCTGGAAGCTCATCCGGGAATACATCTA
Organism: Lycium ferocissimum; assembly: GCF_029784015.1. Taxonomy (NCBI): domain Eukaryota; kingdom Viridiplantae; phylum Streptophyta; class Magnoliopsida; order Solanales; family Solanaceae; genus Lycium; species Lycium ferocissimum. Next base: position 686,366 of record NC_081352.1, read on the forward strand.
GAAATTCATTCACCACGGGGACAAATTTAAGAGTTGGCGACTTTGCCTCTATATCCTGAACCTGAACTCAATGATAAATGTAACCTTTGGCAATCATTTTCCTTGCCTTGAGATAGGAAATAAACCTACCTCTCGGAGACGCTGTATTTCCCTTCCATTCTAAAACTGGTTCTCCCGAAAATTGAAAACGAACTATTTCAGTTCTACAATTAACATTGGCATAGAAAGAAGCCAACCAGTCCATACCCATAATGACATCAAAATCTATCATTTTCAACTCATGTAGGCCAGCCACAGTATGATGGTCACAAATCACCACCACACAATTTCTATATACCCAGCTAGATATAACCGGATCACCAACGGGTGTAGATACTTCGAAAGGTTTAATTGCCTCAGGTTTCACCCTAATACGATCAGTAATATAAGGAGCAATATATGACAATGTAGAACCCGGATCAATCAATGTATATATATCATGAGAAAATACCGATAATATACCTGTGACAACATCGGGGGAGGACTCAAGATCCTGTCACCCCGCTAGAGCATAAATATGGTGCTGAGGACCACTAGAACTGGGCGCTCCTCCTCTGCCTCTACCACGGCCAGCTTGTGTCTGTGAGCCTTGCCCCGGAGGGTGTATAGATGATGAAGACCCAGCTGCTGACCCTGTGGCCTGGACCCTACCCCTACCACCTATCGATGGACAGTCACGCATGATATGGCTTGGCCGACCGCAGGCATAGCAAACATCTGAACCTAATCGGAACTATCCCCAATGTAGCTTACCGCACTAAGCACATCGCGGTAAGGGTGGTCTCATCTGCCCTGAGTCATCTCTATATTGAGAACCCGAAGCTCTGAAGCCCTAACCCGATCCAGAGTGAATAGGTCTATCAAATCTCTGGCTTCCATATCACTGAGGTGCACTAGTCGCTGAATGGCCTGAGTGCCTATAATATTGCTACCTCTGCCCTCCTCTAAACTCACTAGCCGAACCTAAGGATCTGGCCCTCTTACTATAACCTCTATCATAATCACGCTCACCCCTTTGCGGCTGCTGTTGTTCTTCCAGATTCTGGGCATGGGCCTGAATACAAGAAATATCCATCCCATCCTGAAGTGAGGCCGTCAAGCACTCCTTAATCAAATGTGGCCCCAAACCACTCACAAACCGGTGTACGCGGTCTCCCATATCGGCTACCATAGATGGAGCATACCTAGGCACAGAATTAAAATGGAGGCTATACTCTAGAGCACTCACACTCCCCTGTCGAAGATTCAAAAACCTGTCAGCTCTAGCCCATCACACTTTTGGCGACAAATAGTGTCAGAGGAAAGCATCTACAAACTCTTGCCATACCGTTGGGGGTGTATTGACTCCTATAGAACACATCCAAACCGTATACCAATGGACCGCAACATCCCGTAATCTATAGGAGGCCAACGCTACCGAATCAACATCCGAAGCATGTATCACCCGCAATGTTCTCAACATTCCATCTATAAAGCCCCGCGGATCCTCATCCGATTTTGACCCAAAGAATTCTGGAGGGTTCAGACTAATATAAACACGAGCTCTGGCACTGACTGCCCTATCACCATGACCGGTACCTTACCGCTGGGCCTGAGCGGCGACTAACTGAGTCAGCAAATGGATAGCCTCTTTCGCTTCTTGTCCTGTGGCATCTGGTGGAGGAACTGAGAGGTGCTGGTGCTGGAGCTGGAGCTGAAGCTCCCTCATACTCCTCTGAAGCGGGTGGAGTATGGGAGGACCGAGATGGAACCTCATTATAGGACTCACCCTCCTCTATATCTGTCGGCGGTACTCTCTCAGTCCGCCTTCCTGCCACTGTCTTGCCCTTTTGGGCTGCTGTAGCTTTTCTCTTTACAGGCATCGCTGAAAACATAACACACCGTTAAGGAAAGAGAAATTCTTATATCATGGCTCTATCGCACGATCTAAAATGAACAAAAAGGCCATTGATTCCGAAATGCCCGTAGCCTCCTGTTTATAACTGTGGCGCACAACACACCCATAAACAAGACTCTACTGGACACGGCCCGTAGACACATCTTAGGACGAACTGCTCTGATACCACTTTTGTCATAGCCCAAATGGAGGGCCATGATGGGCACCCGGAGCAAACCTGTCGAGCACCTATCATCATACTCTCATAATCATATCTGAGTGAGCCACATGGCTACCTCATAATTACCATGCATCAATAACACAATTTCCATCAGGTTAAGGCACCGTTTTATATAAACATAATCAATTATGCCAATATATACACAAGTTGACAAGGCTATCAAAATGATATATCAGAATATGAGCCGACAAGGCTGAGAGATACCTAACTGTACACGACTATCTACGAGCCTCTAAGAAGAGTACATAATATTATAAAGAGGGGAAAGGACCCCTCCATGCCCATATATATATATATATATATATACACACACACACCCTAAAAGAATAATACCTACTATTGCAACTCCGGATATACACACACCCTAAAAGAATAATACCTACTATTGCAACTCCGGATCAAATAGAGCACCTTTATGCAATCGCTGAAGAAGCAACCTGTCACACCCTACTTTCCGATAGGGCATGATGGGCACCCGACCCTTACCTAGGGACGAGCGAACCCGCTGACTTTCGTAATACTTATAATCGTACTGGGCCCGCAAAACATAACATAAGCACATAATGAAATTTTTTTTTTCGACAACAAACATGCCTTTCATTTTTTTTTCAAATCAAATAAAGTCTGCAATCGTATGAAATCTGCAATATAATGCACAACAATACATCGGCTTACATAGCCGCGTACAAAACGGACATATCACACACACGACACTGTCTCCAAAGTCTCTACCAACATCTCAGATACCATACAAAAGCACTCAGACTCGGTAGCACTCCGGAGGAAATGGAGCTCGCCCATCCAGCTGTAACATCTTCTGCTAACATCACCTACTCATCTGTGGGTACCTGCGTGGCATGAAACGCAGCCCCCGAAGAAAGGGGGTCAGTACGGAATATGTACTGAGTATGCAAAGCAGTAAGTACGGAAAATGAAATCATAACCGAAGTCAGGGGTACAGAAAATGAGCATAATAGCCAGGATACCAAAGTGCTCGCATCCGACATACAAATCATACATAAGAGGTACAGAAGACAAATATGATAATCAGAATGCCAAAATGCTTCGCTTTCTTTTGAAAACATTTTTGTCTCATATACACGGAAAATCAAACATATCATATGAGCTGACAATTAACCGAATGCCGAGGAACGTACGGCCCGATCCATAAATACTATAATAATGTCGAGGAACGTACGGCCCGATCCGTATATAATATAATAATCATAAACATACCGTACTCAGCCCTCTAGTGGGGGACTCGGTAAATCAAATCATATCGTCATATTATCACATGTCATATCGAATCACATTATCATATCACATACCACATACGGTCCGCAATGGGACCCGGCAGACAGAACATGGTCGCCCCTCCTGTCTCGGGCGCCATAACACATCATACTCCAGAAAGATTTCATGTCTCCGAAACCCGACATACCGCGGTCAAAAGTCCAAATGGCGGTCAATGTCGCCGCAGCCGCGGTCAAATGTCCACGGCAATATCACATATCACATACTCCGGTCAAAATTCCAGCGGTCAATATCACATATCACATACTTCGAATATAACACAAGGCGCACGATAACATACCGGCCCGGGACTCGGCGAAGGATGCAAAAACATAATGCACGAGCAGAATCGTGGGAAATCACATGCAATGCAAAACACTTACAAAGACCCAATAAGATAATCAAAACGAACTGTTAGTTCAAAATCGAAACAATAGTCAAATCAATTTTCTTCCGAATATCACTCGAACATATCAAACCGAACTTCGTAAATCATAGTACGTATCGAATCATAAGTATACGAAACGTCATTTCGGACTCAACAGATAAATATATAATCATATAATCATATCCGGGTCGGAAAGGTAGTCATATTAAGTTCTTTCGAAAATAGGTCATTAAAACCATACATAGAAAGGTCGCGGGACCCACGGACGAGCGTCAACCCAATCCGGCCCGCCTATGAAAATCAAAGTCATTACTCGTCATGAAATCATTTGCGAAGATATCAAAGCGATCCGAGCCCTTTCTTGAAAGTTACGGGCGTTCGTAGTTTCGGATTCGTTTAGAGCAAAATTCTTTTGAAAACCAACTTTTGCAATTTTAGAAATTTAGTCATACAAAAGGCATAAGGATCATAATTCGACTACAATAAGAAATAGTGTAAACGGACCGTCATTTGAAAGTCGGGACAAAAGTTATATCAAACATCTTTTCGACATCACCCGGAAACATATCAAACGTCATAAATATATCAAAGGACCATAGTTATACAAAAACCAATCCGAGTCCGCCGGAAAGTTACGAACGTTGCTCACTTTTAGGACTTTCTACGAACAAATCAAAGCCATCCGGTTCGTCTATAAAAGTTACTTTACATTTTTAAACATGAGATCCTTTCAGGACAAACCAGATACATAGCATTTCAAATCCAATCGTATCAAGGACATATAAACCATATAAGGATGCCATCGTCAAGAAGCAAATAAGCATTGTAAACATGCTCGGACGTTAAGAATAGGATTACCCCCGAAGCTCATAACATATCATAACTTAGCCATACCTAAGACATGCCAAAAGAAGGAAAGGTAAGCTTTACATACCTTGATTGCTTCCTAAGCTAATCCAAACTCAAGTCTCGGCTTCTCAAAATCTACAGCACGTCATTAGACACCAAACATTAGTCATAGGCACCTCGGAATCCCATTTTAAGCTCGCACTTTAGTTACAGAAATTTGGGCAGCATTTCCCCTATAAATTCAACACCCCGAGAATTTAACTCGGCCAATTCTTCAACAACAATACCAATAACCATATAAACAACATCAACAACCAATTCAAAACGCATTCTAATATTAGCAATTCTTTTCCATATAATTCGACAACATACGTTCAAACCAACATCGACGCCCACATATTCAAATACTAATCCAAGCTCATTCAAACAATATTCAAGACACTTCTAACAATTCACAAAATATTTAAATCATCCAACCAATGCACCATGGAACCCGAAACCTTCCCAACTCAACATGAGCAACTTTAACATATTTCTTTCTTCCAAAACTCATAACTACATTATCAATCCATGCGTTCATAACATTACTTCCATAAATTCAAGAAACTACATTAACAACATATTGGCTTCCAAAACAGCCCGCAACAATTACGACACCAACTTGGATCATTAAACTCTCATTTACATCATAAAATTCATAACGATAACAACCAAAATACCATATAAACTTAGTTCATCCCTTAACATACAAAACAGCCCATTTTCGGCCAACACCCCAACACACAAGTTCCATGATTTTCATCCATTTCCCACATACTACAACAACACCAAAACATGCTAAATACCATTAACTCATCACTCCTACACAACTCTACATACACACGGCCAAACACACACACACACGGCTACACTTCAACATCCTTATTTTCATGATTTTCATTCATTTCTACATATTACAACATCCCCAAACCATTCATAACACATAAAAGAAAAGATTGAACCATACCTTCTTCACCCACTTCTTCCACTCGGCTAGGATTACCAATTGCACAAACGGATGAAAACCGTTCCACGTTGACGGGGACCTTCCAATTGGTATGAAAGCTAAAAGAACATAATTTTTTTGGGTGAATTTTCCATGGCCATACTCGGCCAAATTTCGGCCGAAACAGCCCCCTCCTTTTTTTTTCTCCACATTTCTTGAACTTTCTAGGTGGAAAATGATGAAGATGATCAAGTTAGTCATCTTATGCTCCATATATAATTCATACACGTGGCCTATGGCCCACAAGTCATGTGCAAGGCCACATAGCCATTTTTTTTTCATGAATTAAAATTTCCAAAACTTCACTTTTGGCCCCAAATTTTCATGAAATGTCTAGCTTTCCATAATTCATCTTTTGGTACCAAATTTTTCTTATTCCAAATTTACCCCTAACATTCCTTACCAATAAAAAGATGAATATGCAACTTATGCACTTTTAACAAAAGCGAAAAAATTTACAACCTTGTCCTTAACTTGTCGCAACCGACTTAGAATATTCCAATGTACAAAGTACGGGGTATAACACAACCTATTGGTCTGGTCTGTCTCCCTGTCTACCTGCGGGGATGAACGCAGCGTCCACAAACAAAAGGACATCAGTACGAACAATGTACTGAATATGTAAGGCATGAATAATAACACGATACAAGTATGAAGAATAACATGATATAAATGAATCATTTATACCTCCTAAGACGTTTGTTATACTTACTTAACCTTCCTTTGAAGAAAACATTTCATACATCTACATATAATGATACCATACCCGACCATATAGGTACGGTGTCATCTATACCCGGCCATAACAAGGCTCGGTGTTGTCTGTACCTAACTGCAGTGGTGCGCACGCAATAGATATCATACCCGGCCATACAGGCTCGGTGTCAAAACATAGCTTCATACATCTATGACATACATAAGTATCCGAGAGAAACATTACAACATTATCGGGGTGACACAAAGTCGGTAAACCCCTGATTTTTATTATTTAATCCCCATCATCATTATCATCATCACTATTATCATCGTCATCACTATTATCATTATCATCATCACTATGAGAAGCTTTTTCCAAAGTATCTCAAGAATATTGTAAGTTATGAACTTCGAGCATCTCTAGGATTAGGACATTGTCAACAATATCAAGAGAATCTCGGGGATTATGAGCTTATAGCATTTATAGGAATAGGAATATCATGGATATCTCGTATAGATTCAAAATGAGGAAAACATACCTTTAGAAAGAAGGGTTAGCCTTACATACCTTTACGTCTTCTTAACTACTTAACGTTCTTCCCCCAAAGCCCGCAAACTCTACATTCAAGAGAATTTATACTAAGGTCAAGTCATTGAAAACATGCTTAAGTTCAAACTAGTGCTATTATTGAACTAACGAAATTTGGGCAAAGATTTCCCCTGTTCTGTCAACTTCCACCAAATTACAATTCAACTCCCAAGCAACAATAATAATGTTTACAATACCATATTTAAGAAGTTACATTCAATTCAATCTAAAATATATCCAAAATCCCTTTTTCAAGTTCATCTCATAGTCATCTTCTTCACTACAACACTTATGGCTTCTCCACTTTAATTCTTTTCCTTTCTAAGGGGTACTAAACTTCTACATCAACTCAACCATATGAATAGGATGAAGAACATACCTTATAACCAAGGAACTTCACCTCACCCAACTCCCCCCAAGATCAAGTTCACCACAACTTTGAAAGGAAGCAAGAACTATCCCCTTCCATGGATTACCTTTGAGCTTTGATGTTGATCTTCTCTTTTGATAATATGTGTCATGACCCCACTAGAGGGCCATGACGGGTACCCGAACCTGACTACCGAGCACCACCCATCAGACTCATCATCAAACTCAACCTGAACATACACAATTTCCAATATAAGCTTATCATAAAATGATCCTCAAATATTTATCAAATCGTATACGAGTACATAAGCCCACGGGGCCACAAAATGATATACACTAAGAAGATCATGAGACATCTACTACCCACACATATGTATCTACGAGCCTCTAACTGGAGTACTGAAATCATAAGGACGGGATAGGACCCCGCCATGCCCCAAATATGTACACAAAAGAATATACCAATAAGCGGTAACTCCGGAGTAGTGAAATGCTCCAAAGAAATCTGCTGAGTGAGCTCCTAAGCGTCGTGCCATCTCCCTATCTACCTGTGAACATAAACACAGCGTCCATAAAAGAAAAGGACATCATTACGAATAATGTACTGAGTATGTAAGGAATGCATATCAAACATAATAAAGAAACGTGAGAACATAAAATGAAGGGGTAACCTGTAACTGATTGCCTCTTAAGGCAGAATCATGCATGCTAGCTTTTATATTAAATAACATCCTATTATATATAAATATATATAAGATGCCCAACCATATAGGTACGGTGTGATCATCATTAGCCCGCGTCGAGGGTGAACATCTAATGTCGCCCACTAGTGGTGTCTGCCCGGCCAACTAGGCAGAGTGTAATCATCATCATAGCCGCCCACTACGCCTATCGTAGTGGTGACTTCCCGGCCAACTAGGCACGGTGTAATCATACATAAAAATAACATAAAGCATGCATGAGAGCCCAAGTGAAAGCTACAACTCTATCGGAGTGACGTAAGGTCGGTAACCTCCGATTGCATTATGGAACAACCATCATCACTATGTCTCACCTTGAAGGAACTAATATCATGAGGTGAGACTACAACAAGAAAAAACATCAATGGAATCATTAAATAAGATTGTCAACTCATAATAGCATCATCACATAAACTTCGGAATCTCTGGAAAATAGGATCATCATCATCATCATCATTATTATCATAGAACATATCTTATCTCTAGCTTGTAAGGAACTCTTAATAATCTTAGACTTTCAACTTTAGAATGTAAGAAGGTCATGGGAACATACATAGGGAATGGTGATATAAGAGTCATGCCTTTTGAAAGAGAGGGACTAGCCTTACACACCTTTATGTCTTCTTAACGACTAAACGTTCTCCTTCCAAGCTCACAACTCTACATTCAAGAGAATTCGTACTAAGTTAAATCATTAAAAACATGCTCAAGTTTAATCTAAAGCGACTAAGGGCTAACGAAAATTGGGCAGCATTTTCTTTGTTTTGACAACTTTCTCCATACAATAAACAACTCCCAAATAGCAATAGCAACGCCCATAATATCATAATCAATAGATTTCTCAAGTTAAACACTGTTCACTTCTCAAATTCACTTTCAAAGTCATCTATAACCATGACTACAATACAACACCATACTCATTCTTCACATAATACTCGCATCATTCATAACAAGATTATACTCATTTCATACTAAGAATCATGACTCACATTAACTTACTACTCAAAATACCATTATTTCCATATTTGAGCTCATATTCTACTTTCTTCTCTAATCCAAGTCTTTCAACCACTCAATACTTTTAATAAAATGAAATAGATGTAAAACTCACCTTGGATTGTATAGGAATGATCTTTGGATGAACATACTTCACTTGAGAAAACCCCAACTCACAAAAGGAATTCTTGACTTCCACAAACCCTAGTGAGCCTCTCTCCACTTGATTCTACTAAATCTTGGTGTTTAATCTTTGATTTCCCTTGAATATGTATTAATATGGTATAGAGAATGTTCTAGAGCTCTCTTGAGGTGTGGAGAATGAGGAAAATGAAAAATAAGAACTTAGGTCCTCTTTTTATAAAAAATTAAAAGGTTGCCCAACATCGTTAGATGGACACTTATACGGATCGTATAATTTATACGGTCCGTATAAGTGACCGTATAATACCACCAGGGAGTGACCCTTTTCTGTACAGGTTATACGGACCCTTATACGGACCGTATAAGTGGTCGTATAACTCATATTTTCCAAAATTATTCCCGTTGCTTCGTTTGACCTCCAAACCTTGTGGAACCTTCTTGGAATTTGTATTATACTTCATTAACCATCTAGGGAGCCTTATAGCTTGTCCTTAATACCTTACTAAATATTTAATAGCTCGATGATTACGAAACCTTCCCAGCCATAACTCTACCTTAACTTCCTCCGACGAGCTTTCTTCTCTTGCCTCAAATGTCTTTGGAATCTTAATTAGAATCATTAAGTATCCCTTATTACTTGTAGGGACATCATGTACACCTTAACTTGCGTCAGCCTATTCACTGCATGACAACCCGAAATTTCGAGGTGTAGCACTCTCCCCCCCCCCCCCCTTTAAGAAAATTCGTCCTCGAATGTTAAGTTCTCGGGAATTCTACAAAAAGTTTGCTAGAGTTTCCCCTCTAATATGGTACTACCATCCTATCACAGCAACCCAAATTGCATCGCCTCACAAGGCCACAACAACAACAATAAGAAAACAAGGCCATACATGACTAAAAAGCATTAAAAGAAAGCATCGCATACCTGGGGACAATAGTGTCTCATCTTGAACCTCTTCTGGGGGTGGAAATAAATGTGGATATCTAGACTTCATATCCTCTTCTGCTTCCCAAGTCATTTCTTCTCTATTATTGTTTCTCCACAGGACTTTAACTGAAGCTACGTCTTTGGTTCTGAGTTTTCGCACTTGCCTATCTAATATGGCAATGGGTACTTCCTCATAAGTCAACTTCTTAGTAATTTGGACATCATCTACAGGTATGATTCTGGAAGGATCTCCAACACACTTACAGAGCATCGACACATGGAAAACTGGGTGGACTGATTCAAGCTCTGGAGGTAGATCTAGTTCATAAGCCATTTGGCCTACCTTGCGCACAATCTTGTAAGGTCCAATATAACGGGGACTAAGCTTACCCTTCTTACCGAATCTCATTACACCTTTCATCGGCTACACTTTCAGGAATACCCAATCATTAACTTGGAATTCCAAGTTTCGTCGACGATTGTCCGCATAAGATTGGTGACTTTGGGCTGTCAACAATCGGTCTCTGATAAGCTTGATATTTTCTACCGCTTGCTAAATCAATTTCGGACCTATTAATTGTGTCTCTCCTACTTCAAACCATCCAATTAGCGATCTATACCTCCTTCCATATAGAGTTTCGTACGGGGCCATTTGGATACTGGAGTGATAACTATTGTTGTATGTAAATTCAATAAGTGGCAAATGATCATCCCAATTACCTCTGAAATCTAATACACATGCCCACAATATATCTTCCAAGGTCTGAATAATGCGTTCAGCTTGTCTATCCATCTGTAGGTGAAATGTTGTGCTGAGTCTCACTTGAGTTCCCAAAACTTCTTGAAAGGACTTCCAAAATTTAGCTGCAAATTGTGCTCCTCTATCTGTGATAATTGATACTGGAACACCATGAAGTCGCACTATCTCTTTAAGATATAACCTTGCATAATCTTCTGCTGAGTATGTAGTTCTGACTGGAAGAAAATAAGCTGATTTCGTGAGTCTATCAACAATTACTCATATGGAGTCATACTTACGCCGAGAACGAGGTAAGCCTACAATAAAATCCATATTGATTACTTCCTATTTCCAGGTTGGAATTTCCATAACTTGCAACAATCCTCCAGGCTTTTGATGCTCAAATTTCACTTGTTGACAATTTGGCATCGAGCTACGAATTCTGCTATATCTTTCTTCATACCGTTCCACCAATACATTGACTTAAGATCATGGTACATCTTTGTCGCTCCTGGATGAACAAAATAACGGGAGTAATAGGCTTCTTCCAGAATCTAACGACGTAATTCTACCACGTCTGGAACACATAGTCTGCCTCAATACCTAAGAACCCCATCTGTAGAAACCTCAAATGGTGACTTTTCCTTCTGGGGAAGGACATCCCTGTAGTGAATCAACTTGGGATCTTCATATTGGCACTTTTTCACTTCCATGTCTAAGGATGAAACAGCTGGGTTATGAACAGTAACTCCTGCGTTGCCCGAGTCCGTTAAGAGAACTCATAGGCTAGCTAGCTGGTGGAGCTCACGAACTAATTCTTTCTTCTCTGGTTGAACATCACATAAACTGCCCATGGATTTTCGGCTAAGCGCATCGGCTATCATATTTTCTTTTCCGGGATGATACAAAATACTCACATCTTAGACTTTCAGTAGCTCTAGCCATCGCCTCTGCTGCAAATTCAACTCCTTCTGCTTGAAAATATACTGGAGACTCTTGTGATCTATATAAATATCAACATGAACACCGTACAAATAGTGTCTCCACATCTTTAACGCATGAATAACCGCAGCTAATTCAAGGTAATGGGTCAGATAATTCTTCTCGTGTTTCCTCAACTGCCTGGAAGCATAGGCTATAACCTTACCGTGCCGCATCAACACACGGCCCAATCGACACCGGAGGCATCACAATAAACAACGTAGCCTTCGATCCATACCGGAAGTGTCGGGGCCGGGGCTGAATTCAACCTATCTTTCAATTCCTGAAAACTGATGTTATATCCCGTATTTTGTACATTGGAATATTTTAAGCTTGTTGCGATAAGTTAAGGACAAGGCTATTTTCTGATTTTGTTTTAATGCACAAGTTTCTTATAAGTTTTATTGGTATGGAAATATTAAGGAAAATTAGGGGCTAGAAGTTGAAAAAAAATATTTCATGAAAAGCCACAAGTGGCCGTGTGGCTTGGTGTAGGCTCCCACCCATGGCTTGGCTAATTTTGATTGCCTTAAGCCATGAGGGGGGGGGGGGGCATGTGTCCACCTTGTATTTGTAGGAGCTATATATATATATATATAGAAAAGAGATGATAAAGCAAGACAAAATTCATCATTTTTCACAACTTAGAAACTTGGAGAAGCTTGGAGAGAACCATTCGGCCATAGCTAGCCGAAAATTGGTGTCCCTATATATTGATCAAAAAAATAAGTTCCTTCTAGCATTTCAACCAATTGGAAGGTCCTTATTAACGTGGAGTAGTTGTTGGAGCAATCAAACCATTCCTTTTTTGCAATTTACAACCCTAGCCAAGTTGAGAGGTTAAGTGGAAAAGGTAAGGTTTAATCTCCTTTCACATGTGTTATGGATGGTTTGTGCATGTTGTAGTATGTAGAAATGAATGAAATTCATGGAACCATATGTGTTGGTGTTGAGCCGTGTAGGTGTTGTGTTGAGTAGGAGTGATGAACTAATTTTACTTAGCATTTTTGGTTGTTGTTGTTGTGGATTCTATGATGAAAATGAAGGTTTAATGGTTCAAGTTGAAGTTGTAATCGTTGTGGGCTGCTGTAGAAGCTAATGTAATTTTAATATAGTTTCTTGTATTTATGAGAATAAAGTTGTTAACGTGTGGATTGTTGGTATAGTTCACGAATTTGGAAGAGAGGAATGTGTTGTTGTTGTTCTTATTGAGTTTGGAGGTTTCGGGTGGGGTTGTATGTTGGTTGGGCCGTTTTGAATATTGTGCGGATTGTTTGAAGTGTTCTTGAGTCTTGTTTGAATGATCTAGGGTTAGTACTTGAACGTGTGAGCATTGATGTTAGCTTGATTGTATGTGGTTGAATTGAATGTAAATGAAACGCCGTCGAATTATGTAGAAAAGAGTTACTAACGTTAGAATATGTTTTGAATTAATTGTTGATGTTGTTAATATGGTTGTCGGTATTGTTGTTGATGATTTGGCCGAGTTGAATTATCGGGGTTTGTTAAATTTATAAAGGAAATGCTGCCCAAATTTCTGTAAATAAATTGCTAGCTTGGGATTGAATTCCTAAGTACCTATAACTAATGTTTAGTATCTAATAACGTTGTTGTAGATCTTGGGAAGCCCGAGACTTAAGTTCGGATTAGCTTAGGAAGCGGACAAGGTATGTAAAGCCTATCCTTTCTTTCGTTTGGCATGTCTTAGATGTAAGTAAGATACGATACGAGCCTCGGGGTAACTCTATTCATAAGTTCCGAGCATGTTTACGATTCTTATTCACATCTTGATATTAGCCTTCTTAATATGGTCGAGCCATTGCCCTTGAGTCTTTTGTATGATTGGATAGTAAGTGATGTATAAAGGGATCCTATTCCTAAAGGATTCTATAATGAATAATGTCCGTAACTTTCATGGACGGCCTCGGATTGCTTTGATACGTTCGTAGAGGCTTCTATAGCGAATAATGTTCGTAACTTTCGTGGGCGGGCTCGGATTGGTTTGATACAGGTCTACGATCCCTGAGACTCTCTTTAACGTAGTCCTAATGGCATTTAGAACGGACTTAACATGACTATCATTTTTATACTCGAGCGTTGATTAGTTTACTTATCTATTGAATCTCAAATGATGACTTATATGTATATGGTTACTTACTACTCTGCTCGTGCATATTGTTACATCTTTCAACGAGTCCGGGCGGGACATGTTCTCGTGCACTTCTTTGCATTATTCACCGAGTCCCTTACTAGAGGGCCGGGACACGTTATATGTATATGTATATGATGATCGATGACATGATGATATGATGATACGGGGATGGCGGCCCGGGATGGCATATGATGATTCTATTCACCGAGTCCCTCGCTAGAGCGGGACACGGCCAGGTCCCTCGCTTTTCGCCTACAAGGGCCGGGACACGTTATATATGCATATGTACGTGATGATTGTTTACTTATGTCTCACCGAGTCCCTCACTAGAGGGCCGGGACACGTTATATGTATATGCACATGATGATTATTTATTTATGTCACTAAGCCCCATAACGGGTTGAGTATGATATTGACATGCATGATTTATGTTTCAAAGGTAAGCCTTGTGGTTTTACATATTGTACTAGTTTCTATATAAGTATTTCGGTATGATCCCCTTGTATTCCATGCTTTACAAACTCGGTACATACTGCATCGTTTTTCTTCGGGGGGGCTGCGTTTCATGCCCGCGGTACGGACGATCGTTTTGGTGATCCGCCGGCTTAGGATACCCGTTACTGTCTTGGAGTGCTCCACTTGTTCTGGAGCCTATATTTTGGTACGGAGACACTTTCGTTATATGTATGTCTATTCGGGGGGTACGGCGGGGCCACAATCCGTCATATGATTCTGTTGTTACTCTTAGAGGTCTGTAGACATATATGTGGGTTGTGAATAGTTACTGTTCAGTTGTGTTCGTATGATTTATGTTGTGGGCGGTCCCATTCACTGTGGCAGCCTTATCGGCTTGCGTATGTATATATGTTTTGGGATACTGCATGTTATGATAGCCTTGCCGGCTCGTATGCGATGTTATCCATGGATGTTTGTAACTCCCTCGGGAGGCAGGTTGTTATGATATATATAGATATGCGACAGATTGGGACGACATCATGCCTTTATATATATAAGCTCTTTATTACGTAAGTGTGAATGATTATAGCAACAGGTGTATACGAGTGTCCAGCTCGGGCACTAGTCATGGCCTACGGGATTGGGTCGTGACAACTGCGTTCACAAGAATCAGTCCATTGAAATTTTGCTCATTTCTGAGTTAGCTTCGTCAAGGGTGCCGAAATAAAAGAAAATCCTTCCACAAACCTTCTGTAATAGCTTGCTAATCCCAGAAAGCTACGAAACTCTGTAGGTATTGTAGGCCTAGGCCAAGTCTTCACGGCCTCAATTTTCTGAGTATCCACTCGGATGCCGTCAGCTGAGATAATATGGCCTAGAAAAGTTACAGAATTCAACCAGAACTCGCATTTGAAAATTTGGCATACAATTCTCGAGTCCGAAG
The DNA here is from genome assembly GCF_029784015.1 of Lycium ferocissimum. Classification (NCBI taxonomy): domain Eukaryota; kingdom Viridiplantae; phylum Streptophyta; class Magnoliopsida; order Solanales; family Solanaceae; genus Lycium; species Lycium ferocissimum. The sequence goes on from NC_081352.1 coordinate 701,830, forward strand.
AATTCCAAGGACAGTACGTAGATGATCTGCATGCTCTGCTTCTGACCGAGAATATACCAAAATGTCATCGATAAACACGATCACAAATAGATCTAGAAAAGGCTTGAATACATTATTCATCAAATTCATAATCACTGCTGGAGCGTTAGTCAACCCAAATGACATTACTCGAAATTCATAATGACCGTATCTAGTTTTGAAAGCTGTTTTCGGAATATCTTCTTCTCAAACCCTCACCTGGTGATATCCTGACCTCAGGTCTATCTTGGAAAACCACGTAGCACCTTGTAGCTAATCAAACAAATCATTGATTCTCGGAAGTGGATACTTATTCTTTATCGTCACGTTGTTCAACTGCCTATAATTAATGCACATTCGCAAAGAACCATCTTTCTTTCTTACGAATAAGACAGGTGCTCCCCATGGCGATGAACTGGGTCTAATAAATCCCTTCTCGAGCAAATCTTTCAGTTGTGCCTTTAGCTCTTTCAATTCCACAGGAGCCATTCTGTAAGGAGGAATCAATATGGGTTCGATGTCCGGCAACACATCAATAGTAAAATCAATCTCCCGTTCTAGTGGAAGAGCTGGAAGTTCTTATGGAAATATATCCGAAAACTCATTTACTACCGGAACTGATTGAAGAGTCGGCGGCTTTGCTTCGGTGTCATGAACTCGGACCAAGTGGTAAATATAGCCTTTTGCAATGTTCTTCCTTGCTTTGAGATAGGAAATAAACCTACCCCTTGGAGACGCTGTATTACCTTTCCATTCAAGCACTGGTTCTCCCGGGAATTAGAATCGAACCATTTTTGTTCTACGATCCACATTAGCATAGCAAGAAGCCAGCCAATACATGCCCATAAAACATCAAAATCTAACATTTCCAGCTCAATCAAATCAGCTATAGTCTGACGATCACATACCACAATCGCACAATTTCTATATACTTGTCTAGCTATTACCCGGTCACCAACGAAATGAGTAGACACCTCGCAAGGTTTGATTGGCTCGGTTTCACCCCAATACGACCAGCAATATAAGGAGTGATATACGACAAAGTAGAACCCGGATCAATAAATGCATAAAAATCATGGGAGGATACGGATAATATACCTGTAACGACGTCAGGGGAGGACTCAAGATCCTGTTGTCCAGCTAATGCATATATACGGGGCTGAGGGCCACTCGAACTGGATGCTCCCCCTCTGCCCCTTCCTCGTCTGTCGAAGTGCGGGAAGTCCGCCCACTACGGGCGCGCGGACGAGGAAGAACCGAAGCTGCGATGCGTGGGGCAGGCCCCCGGCTACTACCGCTCGTCGATGGACAGTCACGCATCATATGCCCAGTCTAACCACAGGCATAACAAGCATCTGAGCCTCGGCGACACAGATTCGAATATAATCTACCGCACTGGCTACATCGTGGTAATGGTGATCTCCTCTGACTGGGATCACCTCCAAACTGGGAACCCGAAACTCTCGAACTCTGACCCGGTCTAAAATAAACGGGGCGATCAAATCTCCTACCCATAAATCGAGGAGGTGCACTAGCCGTGGATTGGCCAGAATATCTGGAGTGCGATTGCCTCTGGCCCCCTCTATACTCACTACTAGCGCCAGCAGATCTAGCCCTCTTGCTATGCCCTCTGTCCATATCACGCTCACCCTTTGTGGCTGTTGTTGCTCCTCCATATTTTGGGCGTGGGCCTGAATACTGGAAATATCCATCCCGTCCTGAAATGAAGCTGTAAAGCATTCCTTGATCAAATGTGGCCCTAAACCACTCACAAATCGATGCACCCGATCTCCCATATCGGCTACCATAGTCGGAGCATACCTAACCAATGAATTGAAACGGAGACTATACTCCCGAGCACTCATATTTCCTTACTTTAGATTCAAAAACCTGTCAGTTCGGGTCCAACGAACCTCAGGTGAAAAATAATGGCGGATGAAAGCATCTACGAATTCCTGCCATACTGGGGGAGATGCATTTTCCTTTCTCGAAGATATCCAATTATTATACCACAGAACAGCTATATCCCGCAATCTATAGGACGCTAACTCCACTGACTCAGTATCAGAAGCATGTATTATTCTCAGCGTCCTCAACATTTCATCTATAAAACCCTGCGGGTCTTCATCCGGCTTTGACCCGAAAAATTCTGGAGGATTCAAACTCATAAAATCACGGGCTCTGGCACTAGTCGCTCTGTCACTAGGACTTTTGTGCTGCGTCGGCCCCGAGCACAAGCGACGAACTAGGCGTGTGTCAATAATTGAATAGCCTCGGTCATCTGCGGCCGAAGCAACCGAGTGGAGAACTTCGGAGACGTAGAAGCCGGAGGTGATGCCCCTTCATGCTCCTCTAAAATAGGTGGAGTATGGGAAGTATGACATAGAGCCTCATCATGAGACTCTCCCTCCTCTATATGTACCGGGACTCCCGTTCAGTCCGCCTCCCTGACACTGTCTTGCCCTCCTGGATAGTTGTCGCTTTCTTCTTCACAGGCATAGCTGAAATCATAGCGCACAATTAGAGAGAAAAGAGAAATCTTACATTATAGCTCTATCGCACGATCTATGAAGACGAAAGACGGTCATTACTCCTAAATGCCCCGCAGCCTCTTGTTTATAAGTGTGGCGTGCTTCACACCCATAAACAATACTATACTAGAAACGGCTTGTATTCATACCCTAGGACGGAACTGCCCTGATACCACTTTTGTCACAATCCTACTAGAGGACCATGATGCGTACCCGGAGCTAACTACCGAGCACCAGCCATCAAACTCATCATCAAACTCAACCTGAACATACACCATTTCCAACACAAGCTTATCATGAAATTATCCTCAAATATTTCTCAAATCGTATATGAGTACATAGGTCCACGGGGCCACAAAATGATATACACTAAGAAGATCATGAGACATCTACTACCCACACATATGTATCTACGAGCCTCTAACTGTAGTACTGAAATCATAAGGACGAGATAGGACCCCGCCATGCCCCAAATATGTACACAAAAGAAAATACCAATAAGCGGCAACTCCGCAGTAGTGGATTGCTCTTGCAAATTTGCTGAGTAAGCTCCTAAGCGTTTGTGCCGTCTCCCTATCTACCTGTGGGCATGAACACAACGTCCATAAAAGAAAAGGACGTCAGAATAAACAATGTACTGAGTATGTAAGGCATGCATATCAAACATAATAAACAAATGGGAGAACATAAAGTGAAGGCCGCATTTTAAGGCGAAATCATGCATACTAGCTTTTATATTAAATAACATCATATCATAAATAAATATACATATATATATATATAAGGCACGCCCGACCATATAGGTACGGTGTGATCATCATTAGCCCGCGTCCGGGGTAAACATCTCATGCCGCCCACTAGTGGTGTCTGCCCGGCCAACTAGGCACGGTGTAATCATCATCATAGCTGCCCACTACGCCTATCGTAGTGGTGACTGCCCCGCCAACTAGGAACGGTGTAATCATCATCATAGCTGCCCACTACACCTATCATAGTGGTGACTTCCCGGCCAACTAGGCACGGTGTAATCATACATAAAAATAACATAAAGCATGCATGAGAGCCCAAGTGAAAGCTACAACTTTATCGGAGTGACGTAAGGTCGGTAACCTCCGATTGCATTATGGAACAACCATCATCACTATGTCTCACCTTGAAGGAACTAATATCATGAGGTGAGACTACAACAAGAAATAACACCAATGGAATCATGAAATAAGATTGTCAACTCATAATAGCATCATCTCGTAAACTTCGGAATCTCTGGAAAATAAGATCATCATCATCATTACCATAGAACATATCTTATCTCTAGCTCGTAAAGAACTCTTAGTAATCTTGGACTTTAAACTTTGAAATGTAAGAAGGTCATGGGAACATACATAGGAAATGGTAATATAAGAGTCATGTCTTTTGTAAGAAAGGGACTTACCTTGCATACCTTTATGTCTTCTTAATGACTAAACGTTCTCCTTCCAAGCTCACAACTCTACATTAAAGAGAATTCGTACTAAGTTAAATCATTAAAAACATGCTCAAGTTTAATCTAAAGCGACTAAGGGCTAACGAAAATTGGGCAGCATTTCCTTTGTTTTAAAAACTTCCTCCATATAATAAACAACTCCCAAATAGCAATAGCAACGCCCATAATATCATAATCAATAGATTTCTCAAGTTAAACATTGTTCACTTCTCAAATTCACTTTCAAAGTCATCCATAACCATGACTACAATACAACACCATACTCATTCTTCACATAATACTTCCTCAATGACATTAGCATCATTCATAATAAGATTATACTCATTTCATACTAAGAATCATGACTCACATTAACTTACTACTCAAAATACCATTATTTCCATATTTGAGCTCATATTCTACTTTCTTCTCTAATCCAAGTCTTTCAACCGCTCAATACTTTTAATAACATTAAATAGATGTAAAACTCACTTTTGATTTTATAGGAATGATCTTTGGATGAAGATACTTAACTTGAGAAAACCCCAACTTCAACACAAGAGGAATTCTTGACTTCCACAAACCCTAGTGAGCCTCTCTCCACTTGATTCTACTAATTCTTGGTGCTTAATCTTTGATTTCCCTTGAATATGTATTAATATGGTATAGAGAATTTTCTAGAGCTCTCTTGAGGTGTGAGGAATGAGGAAAATGAAAAATAAGAACTTAGGTCCTCTTTTTATAAAAATTTAAAAGCTGCCTGATATGGTTATGCGGACCGTATAATTTATATGGTCCGTATAAGTGACCGTATAATACCACCAGGGAGTGACCCTTCTCTGGACAGGTTATACGGACCCTTATACGGAGCGTATAAGTGGTCGTATAACTCACATTTTCCGAATTGTTCCCGTTGCTTCGTTTGACCTCCAAACCTTGTGGAACCTTCTTGGCACTTGGATAATACTTCATTAACCATCCAGGGAGCCTTATAGCTTGTCCTTAATACCTTACTAAATATTTAATAGCTCGATGATTATGAAACCTTCCTAACCACAACTCTACCTTAACTTCCTCCGACGAGCTTTCTTCTCTTGCCTCAAATGTCTTTGGAATCTTAATTAGAATCATTAAGTATCCCTTCTTACTTGTAGGGACATCATGTACACCTTAACTTGCGTCAGTCTATTCACCGTACGACAACCTGAATTTTCGAGGTGTAACAATATGGAAAGGTGTGAAGTGTTAGGGAACCTTCAAGAGCTCTCAAGAAGTCTCTATAAGTGTAGGGAAATAAGTGTGGAAAGTTGGAAATGAAAATGAGGTCCTTAGGGATTTAAAAAGGTGGTAAAAATAGCTCCCCGAATCGATTGGCGGTGAGTATGCGACCTAGCACACTAAGTGTGCGGCCGCACACTCTCTCCACCACTTAGGGGTGGTGTTGACCAGTGAGTACACCCAAAATAGGGAGTTTTTTGTCAGTGTGCGGCTCAGCATACTCAATGTGCGACCGCACACTACCCCAATTCCTCCGATTTCGCAAAATCACGTTCTTTTTTATTCGTTTGACCTCCCATCCTTATGGAACCTTCTTGGAACTTGTATAAAACTTCATTAACCATCTAAGGGGACTTATAGCTTCCCCTCAAGGTAATGCTATGTTACACCCCGTAGTTTTTGTACGTTGAAACTCGTTAGGTATTAGCTATTCAATTGCAGACATCAGAGTATTGTCGAGAAGATGCAAGATCATAGGTGCTCGTGTTACGATTATAAGAATCCGAGTTCTCATAACGGGCTATAGGAGGACTGGAAGACTAGTGAGCTAAGGAGATTAAGCTTCCGAGGCTTTGAAAGAAAGTCAGGCAAGGTTTGGTACGAAATTTGGTCTAACTGGAAGAAAGAATATGTTTTAGTATATTAAGAGTTTTGAAGTGAAACAAAAGTCTAAGGTGAAGTTCGGTAAGTCTAGTTTCCAACGCAACAAACCGCTCCTCAATGGGACATCGGGGTAAAGAGTTATGGACGTTACAAATCGGGCTGGCAGACCAGGAAAATGGTCTGCGCGAACGCGCCAGGGAGTGGCGCGAACGGGCTGAACAAATTTTGAGGCCCGGGTTCAGGATGAAGGTTATATTATAAGAATGTAATAATAACATATATATGACATTTGGAGACCCTACGGGGTGAATTGGTTCATATGGCACTTAATGAGAAACCCTCGTTGTTGCACGCTAAGTGGGGCTCACACATCGGAGTTTTATAAAGGACGTATGAAGAGACATATGAGTAGTACATGAAAAGTTGAGTAAGTCCTAAGAAGGACCCATAAGCCAAATATGAGCATAAGCCCTCCAAAAGGACGATTTAAGGACACATTTTCGGATGATCTGACTTGGAGGGGCCAAAACGACATTATAAGTTTGGAATTTGAAAATACACCAAGAATGAATGTTGTAGATAATTGAAATAGTTTTCCAACCATAGGTCGTGGGTCCTCACACAATATCGGGATCAAGGGTTATGACCTTTTTACTGAACGAAGGCGCAGTCAGGAAAAAATAAGTCAGTGCGAACGCGCCCAAAGGGGGCGCGAACGCGCAGAAGGAAAATTAAGTCGGTCCAGGTAGAACCTGTACAGCTATTTAAAGGGGGAGACCCCCTCATTTTTGACCAAACACACCCAAAACCTTCCCAAATATTCCAGAAAACTCTCTAACTTTTCATCAACAACTTTTAGCCCGAAACCAGGTATAATTCCCAAATACCGATCCAGACAGCGTATAGTTGCAACTACAAAATTGTGTATTAATGTGTCGTGGCTTAAGGTCAAGGTGCAGAAGTGAAGATACGGCAATATTATCGAGGGACAAGTATGAATCTCCTACTATTAACGTTAATTTTGGTTTATTCACGGAGAAGGAGCTGTAAAATTGTTATGAAATGGTTCTGTGATGGAAATATGGGACGAACACCATATGGGATGTTTATGAACTATTTTGGAGTTGTAAATGTTATGGTTAATGTTGGTATTGTTGTGATTGTTGTTGGTTGTTGAATTGAGAATTCGGGCTAGGCATATAAACAGGGGAAATGCTGCCCGATTTTCGACAGAATATAAAATAGTATAATTTGAAACTTGGTACAAGTGTGCGATAAAGAGGCTAACATTAGTGTAAATCCTCTTAAATGTAGACTTACGAGCTTGGACGCATAAGCATAGCCAATAGGAGGTTGAACAGGTATGTTAAGGCTCGTCCCTTTCTTTCAAAGGCATGATTCCTATGTTATGATTCCATAAATGTTTCCATAACCGCCTTGTTTTCAAAAGCTCGAAGTTCATGACTCTTAAAGCCTCTTATGATGTTAAATGGAATACGTTCTATGATGATTATGACGATGATGATGATTATTCTCTTTTGAAACTCCGAAGCTATGATTTGAGCGCATTATGAGATTATTGAGCCATTTCATGAATCCCTTAACCGTACTTATTGTTGATGGTCTCACCTCATGTTACTCGTTCCTTCGAGGTGAGATATAGCGATGATAACAATTCTATTTCCAGTGCTACCTAAGTTCATGATTCTCGAGACTCCCGTGACATCGTCGATTTCATCTTGCGATGGTTGATCCTTCAAGGATTGATATGATGATAATGGTAATGCTAATGATGACGTTGATTTCATTTATGTATTTTTATGTGTATGTATATATGTATGCATTGCATCCCATTGATCAGTTAGGTATCACACCGAGTCCCGAAAGGGCCGGGTACGGATAACATCGAGTCCCGAAAGGGCTGGGTACGGATCACACCGAGTCCCGAAAGGGCCGGGTACGGATCACACCGAGTCCCGAAGGGGCCGGGTACGGATAACACCGAGTCCCGAAAGGACCGGGTACGGATCACACCGAGTCCCGAAAGGGCCGAGTACAGATAACACCGAGTCCCGAAAGTAGGGTACGGATCTGTGCGAGTCCCGAAAGGGCCGAGTACGGATCACACCGAGTCCCGAAAGGGCCGGGTACGGATATGACAAATGTATGTATAGTAAGTGTATGTGAATGCATATGTATGTATGGGAGATATGTGTTGAAGGTAAAAGTGAGCATGCATGATTCCGCCTTAAGAGGCAAGCAGTTATAGTCATACCTTTTTCTTATACTTTCCATATCTCCTGATTATGTTGTTGTTCATGTTCTGTACATATTATGTTGTTACTCATGCCTTACATACTCAGTACATTGCTCGTACTGACGTCCCTTCTTGTGGACGCTGCGTTCATGCCCGCAGGTGTAGATAGACGAGACGAGGATCTTTTATCGTAGGCTACCTTCAGGTACCAGATCTGATTGGTGAGCTCCATCTCTTCCTGGAGCACTGCCGAGCCTATAAATATATATATATATATATATATATATATATTTATGTATAATTTTGTTCAGGGTATGTCGGGGGCCCTGTCCCGACTTATAGACTTCAGTCATGTTCATAGAGGCTTTGCAGACAGTTCCTGTGTATAGCTTCGTCATAGTGTGACAGTAGTAATGTCGGCATCATGGGTCTATTGTACATTTACTTATGCATGATATTGTGTTCATATTTAGCCTCTTGATCCTATTGTTGCCATTCGAGATATAGAGGACGAGAGTCATAAGTTGGTTCGCTCGGTTCCTATAAGGTGCCGGGTGCCAATCACGCGTTACCAAAGGTGGGGTGTGATATGCTAAGCAATGCATAACTCAAAACCTACACAATCTTCCCAAACATGACTCTAACTCCAATATCTCCAACAGACTTACTTCCACCGCTTCATATAACTCCGAAATCTTAAGGTGTACACTTAACATTGTCAAATACCCTTCCTAACCTTATGAGGGCTTCATGTCTACTTTAGACTTGTGCTAGTTTACTCATAATGCAAATGACACGAAATTTTCAAGATGTAACAATAAATCATTTGGAGGATAGGCCAAGTTGTTTTTTTTTAAATAAAGTTAGATTTTCTTATTTCCTAAAGGGGACAATTACATGGTAACTATACAGCATAGAATGACAAGCCATTCTTGCTCAGGAGGGGTCTCCTCCTACACCAATAAGCTTACAAAAAAGATTTTGAGAAAATGTTGAATCTGAGAAAAATAATAGATTCATCATTTGTTCCAATCTACTTAGCCTATATCAGCTTTCTTTTTCCTAATTCTGAAGTTGACCATTCGACTCTTATCAATTCTATATGGACCAATTGCATCCTTAGGTAAGTTTTGAGGGTTCTAAATAGCAAAATTTATGTCCTTTGTATAGCCTTGCTTTGACAAAAAATCTGCTACTATGTTGGCCTCCCTGTAGCAGTGTTGTACAGTGCCTTCTTTCTTGTTGAGCCATTCTTGAATTTCTTCTATCATGTTGTGAAATCTCCAAGAAGGTTCTTGATTCCTTTGATCATATCCACCATGAGTTTTTGAGTCCATTTCTAGAATAATGTTGTGCAAGTCTAGATTTGAACTGTATTGTAATCCCAAAAGTGCAGCTTTGATTTCTGCCATATTGTTGCTACAATGCTCAAGTGGCTCTGAAAATCCAAGAATCATTTTGCCTTCATGGTTCCTAATGATACCTCCTGCTCCTGCTTTCTTCAGTTCACCTAAAGAGCTTCCATCTGTATTGATTTTGTACTGATTTGGCTTTGGTTTCTCCCAATATACTAGAAAGGTAATGATTGGAGTAGAATATAAATCTGGAATGACACAAATATCTTTCCAAGACAAGTGAAGGTTAATCTGTGTAAAGTGTCTATATAATAAGATTTTAATATGAAAGTTAATCTTGTTTGCTATTCTCTATATAGAATATGCATTTTATCCATACCTACTGGCTCATCTCCTCTTCCAAAGTTCCCAGTTGATATACATTGGGAGATTTTACATAGTTCTGTGCAAAGCATTAGAGCTATCATAAGTTCACCAAGTCCACATTACCTGCCTAATACTCCCATAATGAAGCTTAACAGCGAGTGGGTTAGCAAAGAAATTCCATACTTTCTTAGCAATATCACCTTTAACAAAAACATGATTCGGGGTTTCAGTTTGAGGCTGGTTACAACAGTTACATCTAGACACAACCTGTTGGCCAAACTTGGGTAGAATGTCATAAAATGGGAGTTTTCTTTTGAGAATTCTCCAATTCAGAAAGGCCACTTTGAAAGGCATTCCTTTATGCTAGAGATTACTGTAAGAATCATTTTTGTTCTTTCTTTGTCTAGTAATCTCTCTGGAAGAAGAACAAGTGAAATTTCCATCGCTATTGTGGGTCCAAATACAGGAATCGGGATTTGTTTTGGTCATCAATCTTGATACTTTCAATAGTGTGTTGCAGATTAGGGGGCACAGTGTACTCCAATTTACTGGAAATCCAGTTACCATCAAAAATAAACTCCTTGACTAAAGTGTTTCCTGGTGTTGGTCCAGGCTCAAGCATCAAGGTAAGAGGCTCTAGACCAGTCCATTTATCCCACAAAAAAAGAGAGGACCCAGAGCTGATTTTCCATAACATGTAAGGTTCAGAAATACTTATGCAATTAAGAAGCTCTTTCCAACTTTTGCATTGACCAGAGCTCCAACTTCTAGCAATAGAATTGACTCTAATGCAGTACTAGGATCTTAAAAATTTAGCCCATAAACTCTTTTGAGTTCTAAATCTCCACCATCTTTTCAGAATAAAAGAACTTTGAATACCAAAGAAGAGATTTAAAACCCAGACCTTCTTCTTCTTTGGGATAACAAAGATTCTTCCAAGCACTCCAATGGTACTTGTTTTTACCTTCATTCTATCCCCAGAAAAGTTGGCAAGTATTTTTCAATTTTCTTTAAAACAAAAGGCAACCAATAGATAAAGAGTTTGGGACTGCAATACATGTTGGATGATCACTGCTTTGCCCCCATGAGACAAGAGGTTGCCTTGCTAGCCACCAATTCTTTTAATGATTTTAGAAGTAATATTTGTGAAGTAGGAAGTTTTCTTCCTACCAGTGTAAATGGGGCACCCAAGATAAGTGAAGGGAAATGTACCTGATTTAAAACCTGTCATTCTCTTGATTCTCCTATGAGTACCATCAGAGGCATAAGAGGCAGTTAGAAACATGCTCTTTTCCTTGTTTATTTTTTGTCCAGAGACCTCCTCATATCTCTTCAGTTGTCTTAGAATAGTCTTAAGAGAATACTTATCCCAGGAAGTGAAGAGAATTACATCATCAGCATATGTCAAGCGGTTTATTCTTGGTCCCATAGCATTCATACTATAGCCAATGTATATGTTCTTGTCATGAATCTTGTTGAGCAACTTAGTGAGAAGTTTAGCAGTTAAAATGAAAAGAGATGGAGAAAAAGGGTCACCCTGTTTAAGACCTCTAGGGAGTGAAAAAAGCCTTTCCTCTCTCCATTGATTATAATAGAGTACCGTACATCTAATAGAAGTCTCCAAACTAAGTCAATAAAGAATTCAGAGAAACAAAAGTTTCTGAGAATAAAAATGATGCAGAGCCAAGAAACTCTATCATATGTTTTTTCCATATCCACTTTGAAAACTAGATTAGAATTATTACCTTTATTTATGTCATGCATAATCTCCTGGGTAAATAGAATATTCTCAGTGATGAGTCTTCCACTAATAAACCAATCTGATTTTCTGACACTAATTTGGGTAACAAAACATTGAGTCTAGAAGCCATAATTTGGAGATAATTTTATTAGAAAAAATAGTTAAGCTAATAGGCCTTAATTGAGAAAAACTAGCAGGTTCATCTACTTTAGCAATTAAAATTGAACAAGTATGAGTAAAATACTTTGTTAACCTTCTACCACAGTAGAAACTCTGCACAAAGTTGGTCAGCTCATTCTTAATGATATCCCAGCATTTCTGGAAAAAGAAACCATTAAAGCCATCTAGCCTTGCAACACTGTTAGGACTGAGATCCATGATTGCTTTTTCTTATTTCTTCTTCTTCTGGGAATCCCTAATTACACAACTGAGCAAGCCGACGAGGCTGCTATGTAAGCTGAACAACAAGACTGAGAGCCAACAAGGCTACATAACACCCCAACTACATACAACTGTCTACAGACCTCTAGGGAACACAAGCTGTAGAAAGGACAGGACATGGCCCGTCATACCCATATAAATATGTCAAAATAGCATACCACAAATGGACTACAGCTCCGGACCAAGTGGAGCTGTTACACCTCGGACATTTCATGGTGATATGCTGTGAATGAATTAACGTGAGCTTAAGGAGAACATGGATTCCATATGACCTTAAGGAGAGTACCTGATAGCTTTAAAGTGTATATGACAAGATTTGAAAGTAAGACGAATAGGTGAAACTAAGTTCGTCGAAGGAAGTAAAGTATAAGTCGTGGTTGGTGAAGTTTTTGCAAGTATCGAGTTAGCGATTATTTAGTAACATCTTGAGGAGGAGATATAAGGCTCCCTATATGGTTAATGAAGTATTATACAAGTTCCAAGAAGGTTCCATAAGGTTTGGAGGTCAAACAAAGCAACGGGAACAATTTCGGAAAAATATGAGTTATATGACCACTTAAACGGTCCGTATAAGGGTCCGTATAACCTGTCCAGAGAAGTTCATTCACTGGTGGTATTATAAGGTCACTTATACGGACCGTATAACTTATACGGACCGTATAAGTTATACGGACCGTATAAGTTATACGGACCGTATAAGTTATACGGACCGTATAAGTTATACGGACCGTATAAGTTATACGGACCGTATAAGTGTCCGCATAACCATGTCGAGCAGCTTTTAAATTTTTATAAAAAGAGGACCCAAGCTCTTATTTTTCATTTTCCTCATTCTCCACACCTCAAGAGAGCTCTAGAACATTATATATACCATATTAACACATATCCAAGGGAAATCAAAGATTAAGCACCAAGAATTAGTAAAATCAAGTGGAAAGAGGCTCACAAGGGTTTGTGGAAGTCAAGAATTCCTTTTGTGTTGAAGTTGGGGTTTTCTCAAGTGAAGTATATTCATCCAAAGATCATTCCTATAAAATCAAAGGTGAGTTTTACATCTATTTCATATTATTAAAAGTATTGAGTGGTTGAAAGACTTGGATTAGAGAAGAAAGTAGAATATGAGCTCAAATATGGAAATAATGGTATTTTGAGTAGTAAGTTAATGTGAGTCATGATTCTTAGCATGAAATGAGTATAATCTTGTTATGAATGATGCTAACGTCATTGAGGAAGTATTATATGAGAATGAATATGGTGATGCGTTGTAGCTATGGTTGTGGATGATTTGAAAGGGGATTGTGAGGATTGAATAATGTCTAACTTGAAGATAACTTGAAAAAGTTTATTGATTATGATATTATGGGTGTTGTTATTGATATTTGGGAGTCGTTTATTAGATGGAGAAAGTTGTCAAAACAAAGGAAATGCTGCCCAATTTTCGTTAGCCCTTAGTCGCCTTAGATTAGACTTAAGCATGATTCCAATAAGCTAATGTAATACGAATTCTCTTGTGTGTAGAATTGTGAGCTTGGAAGGAAAGCTTTTAGTCGATAAAGTTAAAGATACGTAAAGGTATGTAAGGCTAATTCCTTTCTTTCTAAGGCATGACTCCTATATTACCATCTTCTATCAATCTCTATGACTTTCTTACATCCCAACATGTTGAAAGCTAAAGAGTCTTAATAGCTTTTTATGAGAAAGAGATGAGCTATGTTTTGTGATAACGATGATTCTATTTCTAGATATTCTTAAGCTTATGAAATGATGTCCTTATGAGGTTAATGATCTCATTCTATGATTTTCTTGATGCTATTCATTGTTGATCGTCTCACCTCATGATACTAGTTCTTTCAAGGTGAGACATGGCGATTGTGATCGTTCCATAATATAATCGGAGGTTCCCGACCTTATGTCGCTCTGATAGAGTTACAGCTTTTACTTGAGCTCTCATGCATGCTTCATATTATGTATATGTAAGATTACACCGTGCCTAGTTGCCCGGGCAGTCACCACTACGATAGGCGTACGTAGTGGGCAGCTATGATGATGATTACACCGTGCCTAATTGGCCAGGCAGACACCACTAGTGGGCGACATGGGATGTTGACGCCGGACGCGGGCTAATGATGATCACACCGTACCTATATGGTCGGGCAGTTTATATATGTATACATGATATGATGATGCTTATTATAAAAGTAGCATGCATGATTCCGCCTTAAGAGGCAATCAGTTGCAGGTTATCTCTTTATCTTATGATCTCTTATTTCTCTATTATGTTATTGTAAATGCCTTACATACTCAGTACATTGTTCGTACTGACGTCCTTTTCTTTTATGGACGCTGTGTTCAGGCCCACAGGTAGACATGGAGACGGCACAGACGCTTAGGAGCTTTATTTAGCAGATTTGCAGGAGCACTCCACTACTCCGGAGTTGCCACTTCTTGGTATATTCTTGTGTGTACATATTAGGGCATGGCGAGGTCCTGTCCCGTCCCTATGATTTCAGTATTTCAGTTAGAGGCTCGCAGATACTCATGTGTAGGTAATAGATGTTATATGACCCCTTTAGCATATACTTTGTACATCATTTTGTAGCCTTATGGGCCTATGTATATATGCATGTTCTTGGGAGATGTTTGGTGATCATTTCATAGTAAGTATGTCTTTGAGAAGCTATATCTTTTCAGGATGGGTGTGATAGTTAGCATGATAAGTGGTGCTCGGTAGCCAGCTCCAGGTACCCGTCATGGCCCTCTAGTTGGGTCGTGACAGGAGCTCACTGACTGCGGCTGAGTGGAAGGCCTACTGAGATGGATCGTCTTTCTGATTACCTGAACCTGCGGGCATGAACGCAGCGCCTCCAAGCAAAAGGGACGTCAGTACGAAACAATGTACCGAGTATGTAAGGCAAGATAACAACTGAAATGAAATAACAAGCGTACTCGGAATATCTCAAGAAAGCATCTGGAGGTACTCTAACTGGGTTGCCTCTCATCTGAGGCAAGATAACATAATTCTATAGATATAACTCTGTGACTCGAAGGTCAGGCATAGATAACTCCATGACTCATAGGCCAGGTATAATCAACCCCATGACCTGTAGGTCAGGTATAAGCAACTCCATGACCCGTAGGTCAGGTATAATCAACTCCATGACCCATAGGTCAGGTAACAACTCCATGACCCGTAGGTCAGGTAACAACTTCATGACCCCTAGGTCAAGTAAAAACTCCATGAGCCGTAGGTCGGGTAACAACTCCATGAATCGTAGGTCAGGTAACAACTATATGGCTCATAGGCCAGGCATATACAAACATATAATGATAACTTAATGTCACGACCCAACCGGAGGGCCGCGACGGGCACCCGGCGCTAACCCACCCGGGCACCTCTTAACATACTTTCACATTTACATCTAGGTGAGCCACATAGCTAAATCATACTTCCATCCATTATTCATACGAATTCCATTAGGCAATAATATATTTATATCAGCATTAGCAACTATGCCCATATCAATGTACATAAGCCGACGAGGCTAACAATATGATATCCAAAATATAGGCCGACAAGGCCAAACACATCTAACCATATACATATGTCTACGAGCCTCTAAGGAGAGTATGTCATATCATATAGGCGGGACAGGACCCCGCCATGCCCATAAATATGTACACAAAAGAATAAATACCAAAAGCTGTAGCTCCGAATGAAATGGAGCTCCGCTATGTAGTCCCCGAGTAATAAAGCTATGGATCAAGCCTGTCTCCCTGGCCACCTGCGGGCATGACGCAGCCTCCACAAACAAAAGGAGGTCAGGACGAAGAATATACTGAGTATGTAAAGCATGATCAACATCATTATGAAAGCATAATAGACAACATAAGAAATAGCATAGGATGGGAGATAGTAGTATCATCGTCATAAACACTTACTTGCTTTTCATAGGGACTTTCCATTTCTAATGCGTGATTGTGTACATACATCCACATCCGTATCCGATCTCGTTTACATTCCATATCCATATTTGTATTCGTAGTTATATTTCCATTCATACTCGTATTCATTTACATATTCATATTCATAGCACTTCCGTATTCATAGCATATTCGTATTTATATTCATATCATATACATATCCATATCATGTACATAGCATTTACATAGCATACCCGACCATGAAGGTTCGGTGTTTCACATACCTGGCCCTACCAAGGCTTAGGGTTTTACATACCTGGCCCTACCAAGGCTCAGGATTATCCGTACCCAACAGCAGTGGTGCGCGCGCAATATATATATATATATATATATATATATATATATATATATATATATATATATATATATATATATATAAGCTCGGGGGTTCATAATAGCCATACATAGGCACATATACATAAAAGCTCATAAGCATCTTTAGCATCATTAATATCGTCGTTCATTACATTTATCCCTAGAGGATTACTCATCATAGGAGGAATTTAGTACAATCGTAACATATCGAGAATCATAAGCTTAGTAGCTTTTAAAGATAGAATCATTTGGAGGACATCATAGGCTCATAGAAGAATAGATATTTGGCCAAAGAACCATGCCTTATGAAAGAAGGGTTAGCCTTACATACCTTTCCGTTCAACTATTCTATCACTTGCACGTTCTCCTTCAATGCTCACGTTTCTACCTTCATTAGAGTTATACTATCATTAGAAAATTGATAGCTTAGCATACATGACTAAAGCTAGAGAAAATTGGACAGCATCTCTTTTATTTATACGACTTCCTCCATATCATATATCAACTCCCAAACATCAATAATAGCATTCACTACATCATAACAATAGTCTTTATTCACCTACATTATCCTTACCTCTCAATTCACTTCTAATCATCCATACCTATGGTCATAGCACACGATTACATTCGTTCATATACAATGTCTATCCCATGTTCTTAACATCATTTATAACATAACCATAATCACAACACATCAAGAATCATGACTCAATCCAAGCTATTACTAAAAAATGACACTATTCCCACATTCATGACCCATTTTCTATATCCTTCTACAATCCAAGTGTTTCAACTTTTCAATACCTTAAAAAATATGAAAATACCATAAAACTTACCTTAGATGGTGTAGGAATGAACCTTGGGTGGAAACACTTCACTTGAGCAAAACTCTAGTTTCACCTTCACTTAGATTCCTTGTCTTGGATGAACTTTAATGGGTTTCTTACACTTGATTCACTTAGTTTGATGAAGTTGATCACTAATATCTCTTGAATTCTTGTGGGAGAAGTGTTCTAGAGAGTTATAGAGAGAAGGGGTGTGAAGAGGAAATAAAATGAAATGAACTTGGTCCCTTATTAAAAATACACAATTCAGTCCCGACCATATTCTACGGACCAACATACGGTCCGTATAAATTTTACTGACCGTATGTCTGGCCATAGATTTGGTCCAGTGAGGGGTGATAATCTGGGCTGATTATACCGCCAAGCATACGGCCAGTATAATTTATACGGCCAGTATGTTGGGCCGTATAATGCCCAGTTCTTCCGAACTCATTCTCGTCGACTCGTTTGATCTCCAATCCTTATGGAACCTTCTTGACACTTGTTTATCACCTCATTAACAATCTAAGGGACATTATAACTCTTCTCTAAATCATCATTAAATCATCATTACCTTGTTACTCGTAAATCCTTTCTGATACATATCGTATGTCTTGCCTTCTCTTGGCAAACTTTCTCCTCTTACCTCGAATGACTTTGAAATCTTAATTAGGGTTATCAAATGTCATTCCTTACTTATTGAAATACCGTACACTTCGTGCTCTTCGTTAGTCTATTCACTGTGCATTAACGAAAATTTTTTCGAGGTGTAACATTCTTCCCCCCTTAAGAACATTCGTCCTCGAATGTTAAGTCCTCGGGAATTCTATAAAAATTTCACCAGAGTTTCTCCTGTAATATGGCACTACCATCCTGTCACAACAGCCCATAATAACAATGCCTCACAGGGCCACAACATAATAGCAATAGAGTTTGGCCACACACGACCCAAATGCATAAAAAGGAAAACATACATGCCTTATGATCTTGATGTCTCATCTTGGATCTCTTCCGGGGGCTGAAATAAGTGCGGGTACTTGGATTTTATAATTTCTTCTACTTCCCGTGTCATCTCTTCTCGGTTATTGTTTCTCCACAAAACCTTAACTGAGGCCACTTCTTTGTTTCTAAGACTCTGTACTTGCCTATCTAATATGGCAATGGGTACCTCTTCATAAGTCAACTTTTCTGTCACTTGAACATCATTTACTGGCACGATCCTAGTAGGATCTCCAACACATTTACGAAGCATCGAGACATGGAAAACTAGGTGAACTGACTCCAAATTAGGAGGTAGATCTAATTCGTAAGCCACTTTGCCTACCTTGCGCACAATCTCATAAGGCCCAATGTACCGGGGACTAAGCTTCCCCTTTTTGCCAAATCTCATAACACCTTTCATTGGTGACACTTTTAAGAATACCCAATCTTTCACTTGGAACTCTAAGTCCCTTCGACGATTATCCGCATAGGACTTTTGACGACTTTGGTCGCTAATAACCGATCTTGTATGAGCTTAACTTTCTCTATGGCTTGCTGGACCAAGTCTGGCCCTATCAATTTAGTCTCTCCTAGCTCGAACCACCCAATTGGGGATCTACATTTTCGCCCATATAAAGCCTCATACGGTGACATTTGGATGCTAGAATGATAGCTATTGTTATAAGCAAATTCAATAAGTGGTAAGTGATCATCCCAATTTCCTCCGAAATCTAACATACATGCCCGTAACATATCCTCGAGAGTCTGAATGGTACGTTCAGCTTGTCCATTAGTCTGCGGATGAAATGTCGTGCTAAGGCTCACATGAGTCCCCAAACCCTCTTGGAAGGACTTCCAAAAATTAGCGGTAAACTGAGTTCCTCTATCAGAGATAATAGATACTGGAACACCGTGAAGTCACACTATCTCTTTAACATAAAGCTTTGCATAATCTTCTGCCACATATGTCGTTCTGACTGGTAAGAATGAGCTGACTTCGTGAGTTTATCCACAATCACCCATATAGAATCATACTTACGTTGAGAATGGGGTAAGCCTGTAATGAAGTCCATGTTAATTACTTCCCACTTCCAAGTTGGGATTTCTATAGCTTGCAACAATCCGCCCGGCTTTTGGTGCTCGATTTTCACTTGTTGACAATTGGGACATTGAGCTACAAATTCTGCTATATCCTTCTTCATCCCATTCCACCAATATATAGACTTAAGATCATGGTACATTTTCGTTGCTCCGGGGTGGACAGAATAATGGGAGCAATGGGCTTCTCTCAATATTTGGTGGTGTAATCCTGCCACATCAGGAACACATAATTTGTCTCGGCATCGGAGAACTCCGTCTTCTACAATCTCAAATGATGACTTCTCCTCCTGAGGGAGTGTATCTCTGTAATGCATTAGCATGGGATCTTCGTATTGTCGCTCTTTCACTTCCATTACTAGCGACGAGACTGCTGAATTCTGAATGGTAGTTCCCCTGCTACCTGAGTCCACTACTCGAACTCCTAGGCTAGCTAACTGCTGGAGCTCACGAGCCATTTCTCTTTTCTCTGGTCGTACATCACACAAACTTCCCATGGATCTACGGCTAAGAGCATCAGCCATAACATTTGCCTTTCCGGGGTGATATAGGATATCAACATCATAATCTTTTAGCAATTCCAACCATCGTCGTTGTCACAAATTCAATTTTTTTTGCTTGAAGATATACTGAAGGCTCTTATGATCTGTGTAAATATCCACATGAACACCATACAAGTAATGTCTCCACATCTTTAATGCATGAATCACTGCAGCCAATTCAAGGTCATGGGTTGGATAATTTTTCTCATGTTTTCGTAATTGCCTTGAAGCATACGCAATCACCTTACCATGTTGCATCAACACACAGCCTAGCCCAATGCCTGAAGTATCGCAATAAACAACATAACCTTCCAATCCCTCTGGAAGTGTCAGGACTAGTGCGGAAGTCAATCTATCTTTTAGCTCTTGGAAACTATGTTCACAAGCATCTGTCCATTGAAACTTTGCTGATTTCTGGTTCAGCTTTGTGAGTGGTGCAGAGATAGAAGAAAAACCTTCAACAAATCTCTTGTAATAACCTGCTAAGCCCAGAAAACTACGAACCTCCGTAGGAGTTGTGGGCCTTGGCCAAGTCTTCACGGCCTCAATCTTTTGGCTATCTACCCGAATACCATCGGCTGAAACAATGTGCCCCAAAAATGTCACTGAGTTCAACCAAAACTCACACTTAGAAAATTTTGCAAACAACTCTCGAGTTTGAAGAACTCTAAGGACAGTACGCAAATGATCCGCATGTTCTGCCTCGGATCTAGAATACACCAAGATATCGTCGATGAATACAATCACAAATAAATCTAGGAAGGGCCTAAACACATCGTTCATCAAATCCATAAACAACTCTTTCGGTGCATTAGTTAGCCCAAATGACATTACTCGAAACTCAAAATGGCCATATCTTGTTCTGAAGGCTGTCTTAGGGATATCTTTCTCCCTAACTCTCACTTGATGATACCTGGATCTCAAATCTATCTTTGAAAACCATTTGGCACCTTGTAATTGATCAAATAAGTCATCAATCCTCGGAAGAGGATATTTGTTCTTAATCGTCACCTTATTCAGTTGCCGATAGTCAATGCACATTCTCAAGGAGCCATCTTTCTTTCGGACAAACAATACGGGTGCTCCCACGGGGATGAACTAGGCCTAATAAAGCCTTTCTTAAGCAAGTCTTTCAATTGCTCCTTCAACTCTTTCAATTCTGCGAGAGCCATTCTATAAGGTGGAATAGATATAGGCTTGGTGTCTGGCAACACATCAATAGCAAAATCAATCTCCCGCTCGGGAGGGAGGCCTGGAAGCTCTTCCGGGAATACATCCGGAAACTCGTTCACTACGGGAACTGACTGAAGAGTCGGCGGTTCAGCTTCTACATCTTGAACCCGAACTAGATGATAAATGCAACCTTTTGTGATCATTTTCCTTGCCTTAAGATAGGAAATAAACCTACCTTTTGGTGACGCAGTATTTCCTTTCCATTCTAAAATTGGTTCTCTCAGAAATTGGAAACGAACCATTTTCATTCTACAATCAACATTGGCATAGCAAGAAGCCAACCAATCCATGCCCATAATAACATCAAAATCCACCATTTTTAACTCATGTAAGTCAATCATAGTACGATGGTCACAAATCACAACTATACAATTTCTATATACTCGGCTAGCTATTACCGATTCACCAACGGGTGTAGACACCTCAAAAGGTTTGATCGACTCCGGTTTGACTCTAAACCGACCCGCAATATACGGAGTAACATATGACAATGTGGAGCCCGGATCTATCAAAGCATATACATCATGAGAAAATACCGATAATATACCTGTGACAACATCAGGGGAAGACTCAAGATCTTGGCGTCCAGCCAAAGCATAAATACGGTGCTGAGGACCGCTAGAACTGGGGACTCTCCCTCTGCCTCTACCATGGCCGACTGGCGCATGTGAACACTGGCCCCATAGGGCGTATAGATGATCCGAAGATCCGACCACCGACCCCCGAAGGGGGTCCTACCTCTACCACCAACGAGGGGCAATCACGCATAATATGGCCTCGGCCGACCACATGAATAGCAAACCTCTCGAACCCAATCGACACTACCCCAATGTAACTTCCCACACCGGGAACATCGTGGTACGGGTGGCCTCGCCGACCCGAATCACCCCGAACCGAGATCCCGAAAAACTCGACTCGGCCGGAATGAGTAGATCTATCAAATCTCTTTGGCATGAAAACCGTGGAGGCGCACTAGTCATAGAATGGCACGAATGCCTCGAAAACTGCTGTCTGTGCCCGCCTCTATACTCACTCATCGGACCCGAAGATCTAGCCCTTTTGTTATACCCTCTATCATGCTCACGCTCACTTCTTTGTTGTTGTAGGCTTTCTTCTAAATTTTGAGCATGGGCTTGAATGCGTGAAATATCCATGTTGTCCTGAAGGGACGCAGTCAAGCACCTATCCATCAAATGTGGCCCTAGGCCTTTCACAAATCGGTGCACTCGGTCACCCATATCCGCTACCATGGCCGAAGCATACCTAGCCAAAGAATTGAAGCGGAGACTATACTCTAAAGCACTCATGCTTCCTTGCCTCAAATTCAAGAACTTATCGGCTCTAGCTCGCCGAACCTCTGGAGGCAAATAATGTCGGAGGAAAGCATCTACAAATTCTTGCCATATCGGGGGAGGCGCATTGGCTCCCCGTGAAGCCATCTAAACCGTGTACCAATGAACCGCAACATCCCTCAATCTATAGGATGCTAACTCCACCGATTCGGTGTCCGAAGCATGTATCAACCGAAGTGTCCTCAACATTCCATCAATAAAATTCTAAGGGTCCTCATCCGGCTTTGACCCAAAGAATTTCGGAGGTTCAAGCTAATAAAATCATGGGCCCTTGCACTAACAGCCCTATCACCTTGCCCCGTACTTTGTCGGCCGAGTCGGGCGCAACCAATTGAGTAAGCAAATGAATGGCCTCTTTTACATCTTGGCACGAAGCATCCGGTGGAGGAGCGGGAGGTGCTTTGGAGCCGGGGCCGAGGCTCCCTCACGCTCCTCGAGAATAGGCACCGAATGGAGGATTGAGATTGAGCCGCGTTACGGGACTCACTTTCCTCTACAACCGTTGGCGGTGCTCTTTCGGCCGCTTTTCCGCCTTTTTTGCCCTTTTGGGCTGCCGTAGACCTTTCTCTTTACGGGCATCTCGAAATACATAACACACGGTTAAGGAGAAGGAAGTTCTTATATCATAGCTCTATCGCACGATCTTATGAAGAAAGAAGGTCAATCATTCCTAAATGCCCTGCAGCCTTTTGTTTATAAGTGTGGCGCGCTTCACACCCATAAACAAGACTCTACCGAACACGGCTCGTAAACACACCCTAGGACGAATATCTTTGATATTACCTTTGTCACGACCCAACCGGAGGGCCATGACGGGCACCCGGTGCTAACCCCCCCTCCTCGAGCACCTCTTAACATACTTTCACATTAACATCTGGGTGAGCCACATAGCTAAATCATACTTTCCATCCATTATTCATACTAATTCCATTGGGCAATACATATATATATCATCATCAATAACAATGCCCATATCAATGTACATAAGCCGACGAGGCTAACAAAATGATATCCAAAATATAGGCCGACAAGGCCAAACACATCTAACCATATACACATGTCTACGAGCCTCTAAGGAGAGTATGTCATATCATATAGGCGGACAGACCCCGCCATGCCCATAAGTATGTAACAAAAGAATAAATACCAAAAGTTGTAGCTCCGAATGAAATGGAGCTCCGCTATGTAGTCCCTGAGTAATAAAGCTATGGATCAAGCCTGTCTCCCTAGCCGCCCGCGGGCATGACGCAGCGTCCACAAACAAAAGGACGTCAGTACGAAGAATGTACTGAGTATGTAAAGCATGATCAACATCATTATGAAAGCATAATAGACAACATAAGAAATAGCATAGGATGGGAGATAGTAGTATCATCATCATAAACACTTACTTGCTTTTCATAGGGACTTTCCATTTCTAATGCGTGATTGTGTACATACATCCATATCCGTATCCGATCTCGTTTACATTCCATATCCATATTCGTATTCGTAGTCATATTTCCATTCATACTCGTATTCATTTACATATTCATATTCATAGCACTTCCGTATTCATAGCATATTCATATTCATATTCATATCATATACATATCCATATCATGTACATAGCATTTACATAGCATACCTGACCACGAAGGTTCGGTGTTTCACATACCGACATACAAGGCTTAGGGTTATACATACCGGCCCTACCAAGGCTCGGGATTATATATATAATATATATATATATATATATATATATATATATATATATATATATATATATATTCTACCCGGCCATATAAGCTCGGGGTTTCATAATAGCCATACATAGGCACATATACATAAAAGCTCATAAGCATCTTTAGCATCATTACTATCGTCGTTCATTACATTTATCCCAAGAGGATTACTCATCATATAAGGAATTTAGTACAATCGTAACATATCGAGAATCATGAGCTTAGTAGCTTTTAAAGATAGAATCATTTGGAGGACATCATAGGCTCATAGAAGAATAGATATTTGGCCAAAGAACCATGCCTTATGAAAGAAGGGTTAGCCTTACATACCTTTCCGTTCAACTATTCTATCACTTGCACGTTCTCCTTCAATGCTCACGTTTCTACCTTCATTAGAGTTATACTATCATTAGAAAATCGATAGCTTAGCATACATGACTAAAGCTAGAGAAAATTGGATAGCATCTCCTTTATTTATACGACTTCCTCCATATCATATATCAACTCCCAAACATCAATAATAACATTCACAACATCATAACAATAGTCTTTATTCACCTACATTATCCTTACCTCTCAATTCACTTCCAATCATCCATACCCATGGTCATAGCACACGATTACATTCGTTCATATACAATTTCTATCCCATGTTCTTAACATCATTTATAACATAACCATAACCACAATACATCAAGAATCATGACTCAATCCAAGCTATTACTCAAAAATGACACTATTCCCACATTCATGACCCATTTTCTATATCCTTCTACAATCCAAGTGTTTCAACTTTTCAATACCTTAAACAATATGGAAATACCATAAAACTTACCTTAGATGGTGTAGGAATGAACCTTGGGTGGAAACACTTCACTTGAGCAAAACCTAGTTTCCTTCGTTCAATTCTTGCCTTAGATGAACTTTAATGGGTTTCTTACACTTGATTCACTTGGTTTGATGAAGTTGATCACTAATATCTCTTGAATTCTTGTGGGAGAAGTGTTCTAGAGAGTTCTAGAGAGAAGGGGTGTGAAAGGGAAATGAAATGAAATGAACTTGGTCCCTTATTAATAATACACAATTCAGTCCCGACCATATTCTACGGACCAACATACGGTCCGTATAAATTATACTGACCGTATGTCTGGCCGTAGATTTGGTCCAGTGAGGGGTGCTAATCTGGGCTGATTATACGGCCAAACATACGGCCAGTATAATTTATACGGCCAGTATATTGGGCCGTATAATGCCTAGTTCTGCCGAACTCATTCTCGTCGACTCGTTTGATCTCCAATCCTTATGGAACCTTCTTGACACTTGTTTATCACCTCATTAACAATATAAGGGACGTTATAACTCTTCTCCAAAGCATCATTAAATCATCATTAACTTGTTACTCGTAAATCCTTTCCGATACATATCGTATGTCTTGCCTTCTCTTGGCAAACTTTCTCCTCTTACCTCGAATGTCTTTGAAATCTTAATTAGTGTCATCAAATGTCATTCCTTAGTTATTGAAATACCGTACACTTCGTGCTCTTCGTAAGTCTATTCAGTGTGCATTAACGAAAAAAATTTCGAGGTGTAACACTTAAAGGCAACATAATAGCCAGCAAACAACATGTACAGTAGTTATTCCATTTGTCATTCTATCATATTATATAACCCAAATATTCTTATACCCGTCCTTAACTGGAGAGAATTATTACATTGGGGTTATGGTAACCTGAGCATAATCTGCATGAATAGCACATCTTGGTGCGAATAATCAAAGGTGGCTTAATAGTAGAAATCATGCCAAAGAAAAGAACAAACAGCCTTAACATACCTGGAAGCTTATTTCTCGACTTTCCAACTTACTTCCCATCTTGCAAACTACATAAGATCATTCGTGGTCTCGTAATCTACATATAAAACCAGTCATACTATTGTTAGGCTTATCGTCATATGCTTATCTTAAGTCTTCAAATTAATTCCTTTTAAAATCTACCGAAATTCAGGCAGCATCTCCCCTGTTTATATCCCTAGCCCGAAATCACAATACCAATAAAACAAAAACAATAGCAATACTAATATCAACAACATCATCATCAACACCAATATACTCCATAAAACATCCCACACGATGTTTTTCCCAATTTCTCAACCAACCATAACAATATCCACAATACCATAATCAAAGAATTATATTCAATTTAATCTTAAATTAATCAAAAATTTCCTTTCAAATTCATTCCATAGTCATCATCTTCATTTTAATACTTTGCAACTTCTCTACTATGATTCTCTTCTTTTATAGGACTTGCTAAACCTTCAAATCAACTTAATCATGAGAAATAGAACATCAAGTAGAAACAAGAACAATCCTTCTCCATGAATTAGCTTGGGGTTTTGGAGTTTGATCCTCTTTTGTGACGGTATAGAATATTTTGGAATGGTGGAGAACCTTCAAGAACACTCTTGTAATGGAGAAAGAAGTGTGGGAGATTCTAGAGAGGTGTGGAGATGTTAGGAGAGTTCTAGAGGGTTGTGGAGTTGAAGAAAAATGAATAAAATAAAGTGTAAAGACCCTTTTATAGGTGCCAAACTCGGATTGGGCTGGGTCAAAACATAAGTGGGCTTTTAAGTGACCTTTCCGGATTTTCCGTCCAGGTTCGGGTTCCTCTGACTGTTCGTTTTAAAATGCCCATAACTTCCTACTCTGATGTCGTATTGATGAATGGTTTGCTGTGTTGGAAACTAGACTCGACGAACTTCATTTTAGGCTCTTGAAACACCTTAAAACTCCTGATATACCTGGAGATATACCGCACCAAATTTGACCCAAAATTCTGTCCAAAGTTCTGCCAACTTTTTTGAAATTTTCGACAAACTTATTTTTTTTTATTTGCTTGGTCCCGGAATCTTCTGAAACTCTCCATACATGATATTTGTCATTAATCATACTTGATAATGATCATGTCCTTTTGGTTCCAAGGTTTTCCTTCCCGAACGACTTACGAGATCGTAATTCATCCTTTACTTCATTGTTACTGTCACGACCCAACCCCGTAGGCCGTGACTAGTGCCCGAGTTGGACACTCGTATACGCCTGTTAACTATAATCAGCTCACAACTAGCATAATAAAGGACTTATATATAAAAGGCAAGACGTCGTCCCAAAACTGTCGCATATATATAAACATATCACATTAACCTGTCTCCTGAGGAGTTACGACTTCCAACAGATAACATCGTACATAAGCCGACAAGGCTATCATAACATGTGGGAACGCCCCAACTATATACACGCAAGCCGACAAGGCTTCCACTACATATAGCATCCCAGAACATATATATATATATACGCAAGCCGAAAAGGCTGCCACTACAAATAGGAACGTCTCAAAACATAAGTCATACAGATGGAACTGAACAGTAACTATATACAACCCACACATATGTCTACACCTTAAGAGTAACAACAAGATTATATGACGAGACAGGCCCCGCCGTACCCCCGGATAGACACATATATACAACAAAAGGATCCGTAAAAATAGGCTCCCGAACAAGGGAGCACTCCAAGATAGCCGAACGGAACTCCTGTCGCGATCCCAAAACGAGCGTCCGTACCGCGGCATGAAACGCAGCCCCCGAAGAAAGGGGGTCAGTACGGAATATGTACTGAGCATGTAAAGCATGAAATACAGCAGGATCATACTGAAATTAGGAGTATAGAAAACTAACTCAATAACCAGAAAACCACAAGGCTTGCATTTGAAACATAAATCATGTGTGTCCATGTCATACCCAACTCGTTATGGGACTTAGTGACATAATTAGATAATCATCTGTACATATGCATATATAACGTGTCCCGACCCTCTAGTGAGGGACTCGGTAAATAAAATCATCATATACATGTACATATAACGTGTCCCGGCCCTCTAGTGAGGGACTCGGTGAATAAAGTCATCATATGCCATCCTGGCCGCCATCCCCATATCATCATGTCATCATATCATCATGTCATCATATCATCATATACATATACATATAACGTGTCCCGGCCCTCTAGTGAGGGACTCGATGAATGATGCAGCCGCGCACGAAAACATGTCCCGGCCCGGACTCCGTGAAAGATGTAACAAAGATGCACGAGCAGTAGCAGTAACCATATGCATATAAATCATCTCTCGAGACTCAATGATAAGCAGACTAATCAACGCCGAGCATCGTGATAATAGTCACACCGCACTCTTTGAATATCATTACGAACTATGTCAAATAACGTCTCGTGGATCATAGACATGTATCAAGTCAATCCGAGGCGGCTTATAAAAGTTATGGTCATTAGACAATATAGAGTTTTTTAGGAATAGAAACTTTCATGAATCATTTACTATCCGATCATATAGAAAGCTCGAGGGTAGTAGCTCGACTATTTTAAGAATTCTAATATCAAGAAGCGAATAAGAATCATAATACATGCTTGGAACTTATGAATAGAATTACCCCAAAGCTCATATCGTTTCATACTTACATCTAGGACATGCCAAAAGAAAGAAAGGATAGGCTTTACATACCTTTAGCGTTTACTCGCAACACACATGTATACGCTGCCCAATAGTACTTTAACCTATATTAAGATGTCAAGAACTACGGTTAGGCTACGAGGGAATTCAAAACGTATTCTAACGTTAGTAACTCCTTTCTAAATAATTTGACGACATTTCCTTTGCATTCAAACCAACCACATACAATCAAGCCAACATCGATAATCATACGTTCAAGTGCTAATTCGAGACCATTCAAACAAGACTCGAGAACACTTCGGACAACCAGTACAATATTCTAAACAACCCAACCAACATACAATACAACCCGCAATCTTCCAAGCTCAACAAGAACAACAACAACACATTCTTTTCTTCCAAATTCATAAACTATACCAACAATCCACATGTTACACTATTATTCATATAAATGCAAGAAACTATATTAACAACATACTAACTTCTACAACAGCCCACAAACGATTTCAACTCCAACTTGAACCATCAAATACTTTCATTTTCATCATAAAATCCATAACAACAATAACTAAGGTACCAAGTAAAATCAATTCACCATTTTCTCCTAAAACAGCCCCTACACGGCTTGGACAGCTTTCCAACATCAACATACACAATTTTTATACATATCTACACATTACAACATGCTCAAACCACCCTTAATACATGTAGAAGGAGATTAAACCTTACCTTAACACTTGACTTCTCAACTTGGCTAGAATTTGTGCCTTGAATTTAATACTTGTTCTTGCTATCTAGGATCAATCCCACGTTGTTGTACACCTTCCAACGGATTGAAATACTTGAAGAAAATTATTTGGATCAAGATCATAAACTTGCAAGAAATCAGCCATGGCCGTGGGCTTACAAGAACTTCCATGGCATGTTTATGGTTTCTCATTCAACTAAGACATGAAGATAAATAGGTAGAACACTTTAGGACTTAATTGGCCATGGAAATCATCATTTTTCTCAAGATCAGCCATGGCCGTGAGCTGCCATGGCTGAGTTCCTCTCCTTTGAATTCCATTTTGTGGATGAAAAATGAATGGCTAGTCATCTTTTCTATTTATATATGACCTCCATAGTGGTGACACATGTCCAACCCTTGACATGTGTCCCATTATCATTCATGGTCCAATCATATTCATCCATATGTTGTGGGGCCCACTTAATGGTCTAATTAGGCTAATTAATTATAATTAATCACTAATCCCCACTTAATAATTTAATCATGGTTAACTAATCCCTAATCTCCACTAATATTTCTATACCAAATAAAATTTATAAGCAACTTGTGCATTAAAACAAAATTGGAGGTTAAAAGTCGCTACCTCGTATCCCAAAATAGTTTTGTCCTTGACTTGTCGCGATTAACTTAAAATATCCCAATGTACAAAAATACAGGATATAACAGTTACGTACTTCCTATGGCTTGTACCTTCCAAAACCTCATGGGACGTCTCGGATACTCCCTTAGTACGATGAAGTACGTGACAAGCTCATGCTCTGAAAGTGCGAGGTATAACAGAATAAGAGTAAGTTGGTCTGAAATTCTGTTTCTTCTGATCATTCCTGAACTTTAGGGCTGGGGCACTGGCTGTAGATGGAGCGGGTCCTGATGATCTGTGCTTGAAGAATTTTCTGCCTCTACCTCCCCCATGACTGAAGTTACCTGCAGACTTAGCGCTCTTGTTAAATCCCCTGTCTTTTTCCTTTTGAAGAGCCTAATCCTCTTTCATTCGGTCCTCAAGACCCTGAACAAAGGCAACCATCTTAATGATAGTCATCTTGTCATTCTGAGCAGCAATATTAGCATCGCCATACAAGTCGGTTATAAGGCCCAACACAAATCTCCTAACTATGGCCCTCATGTCAGGAAGCATATACTGAGCAAACTTAGACAAGGAAACTGTCACGACCCAACCCAAGGGCCATGACGGGTACCCGGAGCTAGCCTACTGAGCACCGCCTAGCATGCTTCTTTCAATCTGATCTTTTTGGACCTCATATCTAACTCGTTATAACCATAATTTGTACAATCATGAATTTTCAAATAAAACTCATTTACACAGTAACTATCAACTCCGCCCCATATATACATATATGCAAGCCCACAAGGCCACAAAAATGATGTACAAGATGTGCACTGGCGAGGTTATGATACTTCTACTATCCACACATGTCTATGAGCCTCTATATAGAGTACTGAAAATCATAAGGACGGGACAGGGCCCCACCATGCCCCAAATGTATACACAAAATGAGAATACCAATAGACTACGGCTTCGAAGTAAGTGGAGCGCTCCTGAATCTCCGCTGATGATGCTCCTAGGGATCAGATCCGTCTCCCTGTCTACCTGCGGGCATGAACGCAGCATCCACAAAAGAAAAGATGTCAGTACGAACAATGTACTGAGTATGTAAGGCATGAATAATAACATAATCAAGAAATAAAGAAACATGAGATAAAGAGATAACCTGTATATCTGACTGCCTCTTAAGGCGGATACCATGCATACTAACTTTCACTTTTAAAACAACATTATCAATATATATATATATATATATATATATATATATATATATATATATATATAAACCGCTCGACCATATATGTACGGTGTTATCATCATTAGCTCGCGTCCGGCCTCCAAGTTGTCCGGTAATCATCTCACGCCGCCCACTAGTGGTGTCTGCCCGCCCATATAGGCACGGTGTTACTATCACCATCCATAAGCCGCCCACCGTAGTGGTGCTGCCCATCCATATAGGCGCGGTGTAATTATACATATATGTATAGCATGCATGAGAACCCAATTAAAAGCTACAACTATATCAGAGTGACGTAAGGTCGGTAACCTCCGATTTATGTTATGGAACAATCATCGTCGCTATATCTCACCTTGAAGGAACAATTATCATAAGGTGAGATCATCAATAATGAATAAAATTGGTAATCATGTGAGAAGCTCAATAATATGATGAAAGCATTGAGAACTTTAAGCTTTGCCCTTTTTAGAATGAAAATCATCATCACTATCTTGTCTCACTTTGAGGGAACAACAACATAAGATGAGGCCAACCATCATGAATGTAATCAAGAATTTTGTGGTAATCTCAATAATATCATGAGAACATCTAAAACTTTAGGCTTTGATACCACTAAACATGGAGTCATCGTAAGAGTCTTGAGAATCACGGACCTCTAGCCTTTCTAGGAGTAAGGGTAACATGGATAACATATATGGAGTCATAACGTAGGAATCATGCCTTTTGAAAGTCCTCTTAATGACTAAATGTTTTCCTCCCAAGATCGCAAACTCTACATTCAAAGGGTTTACAACAAAGTTAAGTCTTGGAAACATGCTTAAGTTCAAACTAGAGCAACTAAAAAGCTAACGAAATTTGGGCAGCATTTCCCCTATTTCACCAACTTCCACGATATAAATAAACAGCTCCCAAACAACAATAACAACATCCATAATATCATAATCAAGGAATTATATCCAAATAAGCTTCAAATTTAACCAAAATCCCCTGTTCAAGTTCACCCCATAGTCATCATCTTCACTACAACACCTATAGCTTCTCCAATTTAACTCTTTTCCTTTCTAGGGATCACTAAACCTTTACATCAATCCAACCATATAAATAAGATGAAGAACATACCTTATAATCAAGGAACTTTACCTCACTCAACTCCCTCTAAGAATAAGTTCACCACAACCTTGAAAGGAATCAAGAACAATCACCTTTCTTGGATTACCTTGAGGTTTTGATGTTGATTCTCTCTTTGGATGATATGGAAAGGTGTGGAGTGTTAGAGAACTTTCAAGGACTCTTTGGAAGTCTCTAGAGAGGTGGGGAAATAAGTGTGAAAGGTTGGAAATGAAAATGAGGCTTTTTAGGATTTAAAAAGGTGGCAACTTCGCACCCCCACACTGACTTGCGGTAGAGATGCGGCTGCATCTCCCCTCTCCTTAGGGAGGAGGCTAGGAAGTGAGGGCTTCCATTTTAGGGAGTTTTCTGCCCATATGCGGTCCAGCATACTGAGTATGCGTCCGCATATGGCCCTATTTTGTCCCGTTTCGCGAA
Organism: Lycium ferocissimum; assembly: GCF_029784015.1. Taxonomy (NCBI): domain Eukaryota; kingdom Viridiplantae; phylum Streptophyta; class Magnoliopsida; order Solanales; family Solanaceae; genus Lycium; species Lycium ferocissimum. Next base: position 734,589 of record NC_081352.1, read on the forward strand.
AATGGGCTCCGATTCATTGACCTCCAATCCTTATGGAACCTTCTTGACACTTGTATAAAACTTCGTTAACCATATAAGGGGCCCTATAGCTTCCCCTCAAGGTAATGCTAAACAATGCATGACTCAAATGCTACATAATCTTCCCAAACATGACTCCAACTCCAATTTCTCCAACGAACTTACTTCCATTGCCTCATATGGCTTTGGGACCTTAAGGTATACTCTTAAAATTATCAAATACCTTTCTTAACTTTAAAAAGGCTTCGTGTACACTTTAGGCTTACGTTGGTTCACTCATAAGGCAAATGTCACGAAATTCCCAAGGTGTAACAGAAACAAACCTTAGATAATACTTATTCACACTTATACTATTCTGCCTGAGCCTATCAAATTCGTAGGCCTTCGCCTCTCTAACCTCAACCGGCTGGAAGTGATCAATGAAAGCATCAACAAACTCATCCCAAGTTGCTGGAGATGCATCCTCCCCGTGGGACTGTTCCCACGTCCCATACCAAATATGAGCAACATCTTGCAACTGATAAGCTCTCAACTCTGCTGCCTCTGTTTCTATAAAGATCCATGACACGAGAGACTTTCTGAAGCCCATCAATGAAATTCTGGGGATCTTCCCCGTTAATAGACCCTGTGAACACTGGAGACTTCATGTTCAGAAACTCCTTGGTCCTAGAGCTGTTCTGCCCTCCACTAGCACCTATGCTATGAGCCGTTTGTTGATGTTGTGCCTGATTAGCAATAATTTGGGTGAGCAGCTGGATAGCTCCTGTCACGACCCAACCCCGTAGGCCGTGGCTAGTGCCCGAGCTGGGCACCCATACGCACTCAATAACCGAAATCAGCATACAAACAACCTATACCGACATAGAGATCATACGTGGTTCCAAACTGTCACATACAAACATATAACCGCACAGAGCGTAAGGTCGTCATAATATACATAACGTATCAAGGCTTACATACACGCACCGACAAGGCCGCCACGGCGACGGGCCGCCCAAACGCAATTCACACAACGCATCCGAACAAAACTATACATAACCCACATCTATGTCTACGTACCTAGAGAGAACAACGTAATCATATGGCGGACAGGGCCCCACCGTACCCCTGATTAAACATAAATATATACAACGGAGGAGTATATACACAAAATATCGGCCCATCAAAGCGGAGCACTCCGAACAGCACGGGAAATCCTACGCTCGGCGGATCACCAAAATGTGTATCCGTACCGCGGGCATGAAACGCAGCCCAAGAAAGGGGTCAGACGAATATGTACTGAGTATGCAAAGCATAGGATACAGAAAACGAGGTCACAACCATAGTAAGGAGTACAGAAAGTAAGCATAATAGCCAGAATACCAAAGTACTCGCATCTGAAGCACAAACCGAACATCAGAGGTACAAAAGACAAACATAATAGTCAGAATGACCAAAACGCCTACTCCTGGAATACAAATCATGCATATTAATGTTCTGTATCATATCCGGTCCAAAATGGAACTGAGTGGTATAAGTAGATAGTCATCATATGCATAAACAATATACTGGTGGTGCTGTGGAACGTACAGCCCGATCCATATATAACATAATAATGCCAAGGAACGTACGGCCCGATCCGTATAATATAATAATGCCGAGGAACGTACGGCCCGATCCATATATAACATAATAATCATACATCACATCATATCATCGTATATCATATCATATCAGATTATCATATCATCAAATCATCGCATACCATATAACACATACGGTCCACAATGGGACCCGGCGGACAGAACATGGTCGCCCCTCCTGTCTCGGGCGCCATAACACATCATACTCCAGAAGATTTCATGTCTCCGAAACCCGACATACCGCGGTCAAAAGTCCAGCGGTCAATGTCGCAACCCGCGGTCAAATGTCCAGTGGGCAATATCACATATCACATACCGCGGTCAATATCACATATCACATACTTCGGAATATAACACAGTGCGCACGATAACATACCGGCCCGGGACTCGGCGAAGGATGCAAAAACATAATGCACGAGCAGAATCGTGGGAAATCACATGCAATGCAAAACACTTACAAAGACCCAATAGGATAATCAAAACGAACTGTTAGTTTAAAATCGAAACAATAGTCAAATCAGATTTTCTTCCGAATATCACTCGGGAACATATCAAACCGGACTTCAGAAATCATAGGTACGTATCGGAATCATAAGTTTACGAAACGTCATTTCGGACTCGACAGATAAAAATATAATCATATTCGGGGGTCGGAAAGGTAGTCATATTAAGTTCTTTCGAAAATAGGTCATTAGAACCAAACGTAGAAGGTCGCGGGACCCACGGGCGAGCGTTAACCCCAATCCGGGCCCATTTATGAAAATCATAGTCATTATACGTTATAGAGACCTCCACGAACGTTTCACAACAATCCGAGACCATATATGAAAGTTACGGCCGTTCGTAGTTTTCGGAACCGTTTAGGAGCAAAATTCTCTTTTTTTTTCTTTTTTTTTTTAAAACAAAATTTTTAGACAACTTTTGAAACTTAGTTATACAAAAGACATAGGGACCATAATTCGACTACGTTATGAATACAAATGTCAAGAAACAAATAAGAATCATTTACGAGCTTATCAAAGCCACCGGTTCTGTCTGTAAAAGTTACCGACGTTTGTAGACATAAAATCTTTTCGGAACAAACCGTTTACATAGTATTTCAAATCCAATCATATCGAAGACATACAATCTATAGCTTGTCCACACTAAGGATGGCAACATCAAGAAGCAAATCTGAATCATAAACATATTCGGATTTTTGGAATAGAATTACCCCCAAGGCTCGTAGCGTATCATAACTTAGCCATATCTAAGACATGCCAAAAGAAGGAAAGGTAAGCTTTACATACCTCGAATGCTCTCAACGCTAGCTCAAACTCAAGCTAGTCCAAATCAAACCTATGTCTCGGGCTGCCCAAAGTCTACATAACATCAATAAATATCAACGTTACTATATGCGTTTAGAAGTTCATTTCCAAATTAACACATAATTCTACGGAAATTTGGGCAAAGCATTTCCCCGTAAATAGGCCAACCCCGAGAATTTAACTCGGCCAAACCAACAACAACAACACCAACAACCAAACTAGAAACATCAATAATCAATCTGAAACGCAATATAACATTAATAACCCTCTTTTACATCATTCAACAACATTCATAACATTCAATTCGACGGCTTACCTTCAGGCTAACATCAATGCTTATATATTCAAATACTTGCCCGAACTCATACCAACAACATTCAAGAACATTATAAGCAATTCATACAATATTTCCAATAATCCAACAAATGCTCCAATTTACCCGAAAAAAGTCCCAAACCCGAGGACAACATCCATAACACATTTCTAACTTCCGAATCGTGATTTGTACCAGCAATTCACATTCTAACAACATCATTCTCATAAATATACAAATTACATCAAATGTGCCATAGCCTCCAAATCAGCCCCGCAACACTTACAATATCATTTTGAGTCATCAAAATCTTATTGTCAACATAGAATCTATAACAACAACAATCAAAATACTAATTAACATTAATTCATTTCTTGTCACACAAATGGCCTACATTCGGCCAACACCTCCCACCTACATATTGATGATTCTCATCCATTTCTTCACTCTACAATAATCAAAACATGCTAACTAGACCTTAATTCATTGCTTCAATCACAACACAACACACACACACTTACACGGCCATACACTACACACACAACCTCAACTCCAACATGCCATATTTCATGAATTTCCTCCGTTTTAACATACTACAACATGCATACACCATTCATAACACATAAAGCAAGATCAATTCTTACCTTTCTTCTTCAACTTCACAATTAGGCTAGGGTTTGCAAACGACACAACGGATAGTTGGATGACCCGAACAACACTTCCACGTTACTTAGGGACCTCAAATTAGTGGATTTACATCAAGGAAATAATTTTGGGATGGCTCAATTTGATCTTCACTTTTTCTCCTCTTATTTACGAGAGGTTGTTGTTGGTGTTTCTTCAATTTTCTTGATTTTTCTAAGTGTTGGAAATGTAGAGAAAGATGACTACTTGATCATCTTTTATGCTATTATATGAGTTGCATAAATTCATGTGTCCTTGGCCCACACACTAACCATTGGGTTGGACCAATTAAAATTGGCCACAAAATGTGTGGGACCAACTTCAACACCACATGGCCAACATGACTTTTCTTCAATAATTGCCAACTTCCAAATATTTTACTTTGGTCCCAAATTTTTCAAATTGTTTCATGCTAACAAATTCATGAACACATTAGGTCTTAAAACGAAATCGAAGGTCAAAAGTCCCGACTTCATATCCCGGAATGGTCTTGTCTCTAACTTATCATAATGTACAAAAATGCGGGATATAACAGCTCCCCTAACATCCATGTCAGTAGAATTGGGCTGCGGAGTAGCGGTGGGACGGACCTCCGCAAGCCTCTCTATAGCTGGGGGTGCAGTATCTGCTGCAATCCTCTGAGTCTGAGGCTCCACTTCTGGAACAACGTTGGCGGTAGGCCTCTGGCTGGTAGCTGTGGTCCTCTTGGAGTACTTTCTTTTCGCAGGCATTGTCTGAAATATGTAATACGCATGAGTTGGAAGGATTCTTGAGAGCATAGCTCTAACTGCACGAACTAGAGTGTGAAAGAAGTGAAACAATCCTAGATGTCTTGGTGGTCAACTGTTTATATGTGTGGGGCCCACACACATATAAAAGTGACCCCACTGGACCCGGTTTCATAGACTCCCTAAGACACTTGAACCTAGGCTCTGATACCAAGCTTTGTCACGCCCCGAACCATGGCCTAGGTGTAACACGGCACTCGGTGCCTCGCTGCATGTGACCGAGCGAACCACATGGCTTGCTGAATCAACATGGGGCATGAGCTGATGCAGAATACAGTATAAGACATGGCTAGTCTAAATAAAACAAGAAGTCGCATAATGGTAGGTAAAATACTTGTTTAAAACATAATGCAGAGATAGTCTAAAATAACATGAAAATACTAAGCTAAAATGGCTATACGACTCTGAATGTCTGACATAACATAACTGACTAGTCTATGAAACCTCTAACATGAGTCCGATCGCTAAATCACATCGGGACAAGGCCCCCGCATATCTTAATCGCGAATCGAAATAAATATAATAAGGATAACACCCCGAATAGAATGGGGCTCACCACAAGCTGATACGAGCGAGTCCTAACGCGTTGATCCGTCGTCCTGTAAATCTGCATCTTGAAATGCAGGCCCCAGGCAAATAAAGGGGACGTCAGTACACTTGAATTGTACTGGTATGTAAAGCAACTGAATGAAGTAAAGCATGGCACATGAACTAATGGAACTGAAACTGAAATTGTAAACTGAACATGAACATGAATATGTATAACATGAATAAAATATTTTAAGTGTCATATATATGTATGTGGGCGAGAGTATTAGTATAACCGACATGTAACCACCACGTAAACACGTGGCGTCTGATCTCTACCCGATCAGCTAAGCCATCCTATACCTTGCCGGGGTACAAGACATGAACATGAACATGAATGGATCCGATAACCACAATGGGTAAACATGAAGGTATCGTCCTAGCTGGGCGGAGCGATCCTTATCCTACGCTGGCATACATAGTTTCAGGCTGTCTAAGCCTTCTCGGTAATCTGTGCAACTCCCAAAATATAAACATGGATATAGTTGACTTAGTAGCTCATGAATCATAGAACTTGCTTGTAAACATGATTCGTGCTTATATTACAACGTGAAGATAATATATAATATAGCTTGTATGAAAACATGGGGAGATGTAGGATTTTCATGAAAATAAGCATAATGGTTCATATCTTGCATGTAAAAACCCATGGGATGCAAAGTATGGGTATTCATGGATTACGGACAGATTCTTAATAACCAAAAGGGAATATTAAGAATACAATAACGAAATAATACTACAACATGATATAACATGGTACTTGTAACTTAGGTTTTTTTTTCATGAACATGTCTAGAACCCTAGCTTTGGTAAACTTTCGTATAACTCCAAACTCGTAGTAAAGGTCTGAACTTGAATAATTCCAAAAGCTTTAGTCTTAAATCCTTTAGATGGGGTTTCTTGCAAACCCTAGGCTAGGAAAAATGAATTCTCATTTAATATTCATGAATATACATTGGAATTCACTTGGGATGATTAGAATAGACTTACCTTGATGTATTCTAATGGTAGGGAGAAAAGAACTTCATGCTAGGACTTTGGGATATGAAAAGTTTGAAATAAAAATGAAATCCTGTATTTATACATTTCACTGAGGCGGAAGAAGTATGGGCACAATGTACGGCCCGTACATTATTGTACATCTCGTACATTGTGGACGTACATCATAAGTCAATTTCTAGAAAGTATGATTTTTTGTCTGTGAGGTACGTGATGAGAAGTACATCCCGTACAAATTGTACGGCCAAGAAGTACGGCCCATACATTCAAGCCGTACCTAGAATGTCAAATTCTAGTGGTTCTGTTTTCTCCCTTACAATGTACACCCTGAAAGTACGGCCCGTATATTAATGTACGGCCCGTACAATTGACGTAACACGTACAATTACCATTCCAAGGTAAATTTCCAACTCCAATGCTCCCCGTCTTGGTTTCTACATCTTGACTCATGAACATAACTTAGTTAGGAGGTACGAGGTGTTACACTTGAACCCGACCATGCGTCCCTTTGGACCATCCCCTTCGTCTCCTGAAGCTACGAACCGAACAGGACCCCTGACAGGCCACGTCTGCTTGCCTGAATGTCTCTTAGTTGCTGACTCATGCTTGATCTGTCGCTACCGCCACGTGTCAACGTCTGATACAACCATTTGGCTTTTTAGGATTTTACCCAACAACAGAGAAAATGACATAAATAGTCCCTTAATTATGAGGGTAGGTTACAAATAGTCCTTAAGTATCCACTTAACATGTCACGACGCAACCAGAGGGCCATGACGGGCACCCGGAGCTAACACACCGAGGACCTCTAAACATACATCTCATAATCATTTCTGGGTGGACCATACAGATAGCTCACGGATATCATAATCTATAAAGGTTCATACATCACAAAATAACGGCACAGCTCTACACAATCGTCAACAATTATGCCTATCGTCACAAGCCGACAAGGCTACCATAATATTACATAACAACATGCACTGATAAGGCATTGAAACGTCTAACTATACACACATGTCTACGAGCCTCTACATAGAATACAAGTGACCATAAAGACCAACACCAATAGACTACAGCTCCGAAGCAAATGGAGCGCTCTTGAGATTCCGCTGATGAAGCTCCTATGGGTCAGATCCGTCTACGTGTCTACTTGCGGGCATGAATGCAGCGTTCACAAGAAGGGATGTCAGTACGAATAGTGTACTGAGTATGTAAGGCATGAATAGTAACATGATAAAAGCAGGAAGAGCAGCGTAAGATACAAGAACTGTTTATATCTCATAATACCTTTCAAGACGTTCGTCATACTTACTTACCCTTTCTCTAGAAGAACATTTCATACATCCACGTGCCTACCTATACAATACCATACAATACAATACAACACCGTACCCGGCCATATATGCTCGGTATTATCCGTACCCAATCATAGTAAGGTTCGGTAATATCAGTATCCGGCCATAGTAAGGCTCGGTAGTATCCATAATCGGCCCTTTCGGGACTCGGTGTATCGTTACCTGGCTCTTTCGGGACTCGGTATATCCGTACCCGGCCCTTTTGGGACTCGGTATATCCGTATCTGGCCCTTTCGGGACTCGGTATATCCGTACCCGACTTTTTCGGGACTCGGTATATCCTTACCCGACCCTTTCGGGACTCGGTATTACACATGACTACATATATACATATACAAGAGTACATAAATAAAAGCACATCATCATCTTCGTTATCATTATCACCACATCTTTCCTAAGAGGATCAACTATCGTAAGATGAGATCAATAGTGTCATGAGAGTATCAAGAACGATGAACTTGGATAGTATTGGAAACGGGATTATCATCATCGCTCTATCTCACCTCGAAGGAACAAGTATTATGAGGTGAGATCAACAACAATGAATAAAATCAAGAAACTCATGAAATAAGCTCAATATTCTCATAATAACATCAATTCCATAAGCTTTGGAATCTCTAGAAATAGGATCATCTTTATCCTTATTATCATCATAGAAAACATCTATCTTTAGCATCATAAGAACTTTGAGAATCATGGACTTCTAGCTTTTTGGGAATAAGGACGTTATGGAAAGCATATGTGGATTCATAAGAAAAGAATCATGCCTTTAGAAAGAAAGGGTTTAGCCTTAACATACCTTTTTGGTCTCCTACTACTTAACGCTTATTCTCCCGAGCTCATAAATCTACATTCAAGAGAAATCATACTACTGTTAGGCTTATCGTCATATGCCTCTCTTAAGCCTTCAAACTAAACTCTTGTAGAATCTGCCAAAATTCGGACAACATCTCCCCTGTTTATATCTCTAGCCCGAAATCACAATACCAACAAAACAACAACAATAGCAATACTAATATCAACAACATCATCATCAACACCAATATACTCCATAAAACATCCCACACGATATTTTTCCCAATTTCTCAACCAACCATAACAATATCCACAATACCATAATCAAAGAATTATATTCAATTTAATCTCAAATTAATTCAAAATCTCTTTCAAATTCATTCCATAGTCATCATCTTCACTTTAATACTTTGCAACTTCTCTACTATTATTCTCTTCTTTATAGGACTTGCTAAACCTTCAAATCAACTTAATCATGAGAAATAGGATGGAGAACATACCTTACACTAGAAGAACTTCACCCCACTCAACTTCTTCCAAGACCAAATTCATCACAACATTAAGTAGAGACAAGAACAATCCTTCTCCATGAATTAGCTTGAGGTTTTAGTATTTGATCCTCTTTTGTGATGGTATAGAATATTTTGGAATGGTGGAGAACCTTCAGGAACACTCTTATAATGGAGAAAAAAGTGTGGGAGATTCTAGAGAGGTGTAGAGAGGTTAGGAGATTTCTAGAGGGTTGTGGAGTTGTTATGAGATTTCTAGAGGGTTGTGGAGTTGAAGAAAAATGAATAAAATAAAGTGTAGAGGCCCTTTTATAGGTGCCAAATTCGGATTGGGCTGGGTCACCTCATAAGTGGGCTTTTAAGTGAGCTTCCCGGATTTTCCGCCCAGGTTCGGATTCTTCTAACTGTTCATTTTAAAACGCCCATAACTCCTTACTCCGATGTCGTATTGACGAACGGTTTGTTGCTTTGGAAACTAGACTCGACGAACTTCATTTTAGGCTTTTGAAACACCTTAAAGCTCCTTATATACCCAGAGATATAGCCCTCCAAAGTTGACCCAAAATTCTATCAACTTTGTTCTAAATTTTCGACAAACTTATTTTCTTCGATTTGCTTGGTCCCGGAATCTTCTGAAACTCTCCATATATGATATTTATCATTAATCCTACTTGATAATGGTCATGTCCTTTTGGTTCCAAGATTGTCCTTCCCGGTTACGACTTATGAGATCGTAATTCATCCTTTACTTCATTGTTACGTACTTTCCATGGCTTGTACCTTCCAAAACTTCATGGGACGTCTCCGATACTCCATTAATACGGTGAAGTTCGTAGCATTCTCATGCTCTGAAAGTGCGAGGTGTAACATAACAGTATTGGTCCTTTAAGTTCACCAAAAGTTAGTACTTTTAGTCTCCGGCAAAATATTCATCAAGCTCTATTTGTTAGATTTGACGAGAGCTATGAAAAGAAATGGGAAATTAGCGAGAACTCGCATTTAGAGGTACATATTACTAAAGAAAAGACCAAATACCTAGGGACAAAACCGACGCGATTATAGGGAAAAATCGAAGAAAAAGCAATAGACTTGATACTGTCAGAAAATAGTGTCTCGGAACACAAAAATAGACGGACTCTGTCGGCTAAAATCGAGCGAGTCTGTCAGCTAAGTAAAATGCAATAGACTCGATTTTTATTGAAAACCCAGTATAAAAATAAATACTTCCATTGTAGTGATTTTTTTAAAAAAAATATATTTTTTGCGCATTTTTACCCGAAAATAACTGACGGTCGTCCGTCAATTTTCGTATCGGGTTTTCACTTGTTTTTAGTAGAGACAACTTTTGTAATTTCTGCTATTTCTAATTTATTTCTAAAGCCTCGTGTATTTTGTTCTGTTGCTACCGCCACGTGTCCCATTTGTCTTTTCGGAATTTTACCCAATACAACAACATTTTTTTGTGCGGATTGCCCTTTAAAGGCACTGATTTTTAACTTTTGCCCTTCGCCTAAACCCCGAAGTTCTGGATTTGAACCCCAACTCAGTAAAAAACAAGAAGAAATTTCGCAAGACAGAGGTTTGGATTCACAAGGCAAAACTCTGTAGGTAGAGTTTGAAGCTCTGCCTGAGGCCTAACTTTGCTACGATTTTTTTTAACTGAGCTGGGATTCAAACTCCAAATCTCATGGTATTAGTTGAAGGGCAAAAGATACCACTAATTTGAGCGGCAAAAATTAAAGACCAATGCCTTTCAAGGTAATCGTGCAAATGACCCATACAACAACTATGAGCCCGATTGGATTGGCTTATAAGTTGCTTATAAGTGTCGTTTTCAGCTTTTTTGAGTGTTTGGCTGATCAGTTTAAAATCATTTGGGCAATTCGCAGAATTGCCCTTCTTTTGGGGTGGTCTTTAAATTTTGCCCCTCATATTTGAAATCTTTAAAATTTGCCCTTCGGCTAACACCCATAGGTTTCAGGTTCGAACCCACGCGCGAGTGCAAAATTTTAAAAAAAATTCGCAAGGCGAGTTTAAATTTCGCTATCCGGACCCGGCATACTTTTGTTAAGGAATTACCAAAGTTATGCGGACCCTCATACTTATGCCTCAGTGCGTACTTGGCATAAGTATGCGGATCCGCATAACTTTGATAATTCCTTCACAAAGTTATGCCGGGTCCGGATAAAGTTTATGGATAAAGTGGATCCATGCCTACTATGTCAAAGAGTAGGATTTGACCAATTTAACGGTTAGCTTGGCCGACATATTGGATGGTTAGACAAATTATTGGTTCTTGGAGAATCGAGCAAGTGCATACTTCTTCTCACCCGGAAAAAGCTTGATTCGAACTAAATTCTTGCAATTATTAGGTAATCCCGAAAGAGTCAACGAAAATTTATGGTGTTTCAACATGCCACTCGACGAAAATATATTTCACAATGTGATTGTGCTTACATGGAAATCATCGATCGCTAATAGGATCATACAATGGGGCTTGAGTGTAGAACCAATTTGTGTTATGTGCAAGTGTTGTGATGAAGAAAGTTTGCCCATTAAAAGTATGCCCCCACCGCATAACTTTGTGAAGGAATTATCAAAGTTATGCGGACCCGATACTTATGCCTTATGGGCGATTTAGCGTAAGTATCTTGGATCCGATAACTTTGATAATTCCTTCACAAAGTTATGCGGTCCGATAAAAGTTTATGGATAAAGTGGATCCATGCCTACTATGTCAAAGAGTAGGATTTGACCAATTTAACGATTGGCCGGACATATTGGATGGTTAGACAAATTATTGGTTCTTGGAGAATCCCGGAGCAAGTGCATACTTCTTCTCAACCCGGAAAAAGCTTGATTCGAACTAAATTCTTGCAATTATTAGGTAATCCCGAAAGAGTCAATCGAAAAATTTATGGTGTTTCAACATGCCACTCGACCAAAATATATTTCACAATGTGATTGTGCTTACATGGAAGATCTATTGATCGCTAATAGGATCATACAATGGGGCTTGAGTGTAGAACCAATTTGTGTTATGTGCAAGTGTTGTGATGAAGAAAGTTTGCCCATTAAAAGTATGCCCCACCGGCATAACTTTGTGAAGAAATTATCAAAGTTATGCCGGACCCGGGATACTTATGCCAAGTCCGCCCATAAGGTATGAGTATGCGGGTTCGCATAAAATTTGTAATTCCTTAACAAAAGTATCGGTCCGCATACACGCGATTCAACCCTTGTCTTGCGATTTTTTTTTTTAATTTTTGCTTGAGCGAGGGTTCGAACTCGAACTCGCGCGAAGGGCAAAATTAAAGACCAGCAATATGAGGGGCATAATTTAAAGACCACAAATATGAGGGGCAAAATTTAAAGACCACCCCAAAAGAAGGGCACTCCGCGCAAAAAATTGAAATCATTTTATGTTTAAAATAAGCCTAAAAATTTATTTAAGCCCGTTTAACTTAGCTTATCTAAAATAACTTATAAGCTACTTTTTTTTTAAGCCCCTCCAAACAGGCTCATATCTCGGAGTGTTCCCCTCGCGACCCATGCTGTAATGACTCAAAACTTAGTCCACTACTTCTGCAACTTGATCAATATCATGCGTTTTTTGTTGACCAAAAATAGAAAAGGTTAGACTGTAGTCTCACCAAACTAATCACAGTACAAGACAAAAAATTCAACAAATAATAGACGAGCCTCTGGCAAGGCCAAAGGACTCAGTTCCTAGTTCCTTCCAAAATTGAAATGAAAGACTTGAGCTTTTTCTGCAATTCGTAAAAGTATGGCAGAATCAGGTAAGAATTGATTCTACTTTTCGATTAACAGTTAATTGCTTATGCTTTCGACTTTTCACATTTGTGGACTTGTTTACGCTTCTACTTGTTGCCTTTTAATCACTGATTTGATGGTTTAGTTGGGTTTTCCTATTTCAGTGTTTATTTCTTGGGCTACTGTTTTCTGGTCAATTTGACTAATCTTGAAGCTAAATTAGATTAGATCAGTTCAATAATTTAAAGTTAAAACTTAGATATTAAAAAACTATACGAAAAGTATTATAAGTTGCCACTCTTCTCATGTCAACATGATTAAAAAAATTATTCTAAAAATTTGGTCAAAGTTTACATAGTTTGAACGTGTCACATAAATTGGGACGAAGCGAGTAGTAGTTGCAAGATACAGATAGAGAGGTAGAGTCAGTGAGTCTAAATTGTGCTATTATATTTATAAACATTTGTTGATCGTTTTACATACATGGTTTGTGTGTGTGGAAGTGTGCAGGGGGTGAGGGGGGGTGGGGCGAGGTCGAGCCGATAGCGGTTGAACGTGTTACAAAGGGCTAGATTTGCCTTTGGTACTAGAGGCATTCCATGATTAGAAGAAGACCAATTACTATGTGTGAAATGACTGGACCGTGTGGCTGTTTTTTCATTCATACCATCACCTAGTCACTTGTATAGCTTACATTGTATCTTGTACTGGTTGAAAGACCAGTTAACCTCAACAATAACTTGTATGTGCTTGAGTTTTCTGAACAAAATTTGATCGAGATGCAGTTTTTTGATAATATATAGACAAAAAGAAAAACCTCACCTGAATCAGTTGATAAACCTACGCCGAAGCAGGGGCAGAAAAATAAAGAATGCCTTTCCAGACTTCTTTAATCCCAGTTGAGAGCTTTGTACTCCTTTCCCCTTGCTAACTTGGTCATGTGAAGATAGAAATAAATGAGAAATTATTGCCTGGATGGGATGCTAGGCCCTCTGAGGCACTTTGTATAGTTAGATGGTATCTTTCAGCTAATCAGTCAAATTGTTGAAGTAATCGTAGTTGTAAGTAGTTAAAAAGAGATAATTAATCCTATGATATAGGAATTTGAGATCATCCTCTTCTAATGGGTATCTATATGATAATGTCATGGTTGAGACGATCGTTGTTGGTATTTTGTACTTGCAATCCAGTTGGATATGTCAGATGCTTTTTGAACCCATACCCCTTGGTGCTTGTAAACAAAAGGATTGCCCATAATGCAAATTAGGCATGCCGAACTGGAGCGTCTAGGAAAGATGTTTGCTTGAATCCATCTTCTCGACTGAACCAACATAGTTCTTCCATTCCCATCTACCTTCTCTAAGTGAGCTGTTGCTATCACTCCTTTTCCCTATAACTTTCTCTTCTTTCTCTTCTCTATCAATCCATCATGCATTAAAATTGACCAGTTAACCGACCAACAAACTGACAAAGTGTGACAGAAATCATGAAAAGTCATTTCAGTTACCAGTTTCAAAAAAGAAAATCATGAAAAGTCATTTCACTTGACCATTTGTCACTTGCACATAAATTAAGCCATTACTCAATAGGTATGCTAATGCCAGAACATGGATTTTTAAGCTGCCTTAAGAGGAAATACCTCTTGGCTAAGTAAGAATATGTAAATCATCGGTTCAAAACTTACATGCTGGCTTCTTGACCGGCTGGTTGTTCTCCTTGTAGGGAATTGGGCGCTGTAAGGACTATGTAGTAGCAGCATTAGTAGTAGTAGTTGTTGTTGTTGTTTCCCCCCAATTTACTTACGGTGCAAATAAGGTTTCACTTTTGAGATCAGTCAATTAGGCTTGTTATTTTTCTGCTTTCAGGTGCCAGTGTTGGCCGAGAAAAAGACAAAAGCTTACGTGCTCGCTAAAGAATCAATGCATATTGTAGTTAGCCCCATGGGTAGTACCATCTTGGATCAAATCTCCTTATCCAGTTGACACCGTACAACCAGAGGAGAGTCGCTCATTCCTACTAAAGTATCTGGAGTAAGTGATGAATACTGAGAAAATTAGTTCGATTTGGCCTTAGCCTAGGAGCTTTAGTTCTCACCTTCACAAACTAGTCAGTGACTGAAACAAAACGTGGTTGTTGTGGAAGCATTATCTAGTAAATAACTTCTTACTACGCCTGCCCAAAGAGCAGTTGCATCCAAAGAGCTTTGTTTTGTTTGGAAAACTAAGGCATATGAGTGGCTTTAGTTGAAGCCCATTGATGACATAGGGAGCACAATAGCAAAAACTAGATGCAGTTTGTCCTAAGCTATTAATGGGCATCTAGTCCCGCTTGCAAGAGTGTGAAACTATAGGGTTTGGAGGATAAATGAAGTGAGAGGAAGGAGCCTGGGTTATCACCATAAAAAACAGATCTTTTTCTCTTCAAATGGTCTGAAACAGTGCTGGAGAGCAATCCTCGAAGCTCTGTTTATCATTCCACTCTTTTGTCTGAATTTTCAACTGAGAAGAATGTCTTTAACACCTTGTGGCTCCAGCCATTTTAATTCAAATATGTCCAATTTGCTCTCCACAATTTGGAGGTGACTGGAGAAGGGAGTAATAAGTGTTAAGGACTAACTAATTTGTTCCTTGTTATCATAATTTGGCAGTTAATAGCTTTGCAAGCAGTATCTCAGTCTGTACAAAAAAATGCCACCTTCCTTGAGGCCTTGGGGATCCAAATGAGGGAGAGCCATGTTTTCCCTTTTCTGTTATCCTTTATAAAAAGATTTAGCAGTGAATATCTGTGAACTATTGGCATCATGTATCAGGAGCAATAGGAGAGATACTGACACCTGAGAAACATGTAATTGTGAAAATTAAGCAGATAGATAACTAGATCTAATGGTAAGAACTAACTGCAATTTGACCAACTAATTACTTAGTAATATTTCTACCTCTAGCAGCTTATGTTTGACTCTTGAAGCATATCATTTGGAGCTAGGTATCGTTGGATAGTGAGGAATTACTTGAAAATGGCTTCTTTCGCTATGCTTCCATCTCTCTTCGGTTGAGCATATCTTCTTTTGGATCTTGTTAGAAGATAAGGAATGAAGAAAAAGGGAGATAAAAAAATAAAATACAGTACCATCGCCCTTTTTTATACTTTCCGGAAAGGAAGCTAAAGGTGGAATGTGTTTCTTAACTTACTTACAGTTCATAAAATTTCCTAAATTTCTTACCATAATACATCATAAAAGATTTCTTCTAACAAAATTTTGTAAGTTTGCCAACTAAGGATGTTTAATTATCAGTGAGAAACAATCTTCTTTTCCTCCGCAAGAACATGATACAAGTTCTTGGTTTTTCGCTTATAAGGTTTTACTTCGCAACACACAGAAAACCCATATCCTGTTGCCGTTATTGTCATCCACACCCATTTTGTGAAAGTATGTCATAACACTTTAAACAGTTTCTTCCTGAAAATAGTTGTTTTTCCTGGGAAACTATTGATGAGTGCTTTTATGTTCTGCGCTGTTCGAAAATTGATTGTGAGGAGCCGTATTTGCTGCACTAGAAGATTTTTTAGCAACTGTTGCTATTTCATGTTTCAGGATACAACGTAAATGATTTGGTTCGAGAAGGCCGTTTTAGGTGGTTAAGACCTGCAGAAGTGCTCTTCATACTACAGAATCATGAGGACCGTCAACTTGCGCATCAACCACCTCAAAAGCCAGCTAGTAGTCTCCTCCCTCTTTATTTTTTTGCTCCCATTTCAGCAAGATGAATAATATCTATTCATAACAATGATCAATTTTAATAATACATATCTAGTGGTAACCCTCTTACATCAGAATCAGGCTATGTTATCCTCTTTTCCCACTGCTATCTTACAAAAGTGGTTGGAATCAACAGGTGGATCTATGTTTCTCTTTAACAAGAGGGTCCTCAGGTACTTCCGTAAAGATGGTCATAATTGGCGTAAAAAGAAGGATGGAAGAGCTGTAGGCGAGGCACATGAGCGGCTTAAGGTAACAATTGATGGAAAATGTTATGTTTATTGAACAATGCAAATGACAATCTTGTCTAAACATTTGTTGTATAGTTTACGTGGAGGGAGGTGTGATTCACCTGAGCTATGGACTTTTTTGTTGGTTGATTCTCTAAACGACCTCTTGAAAAACAAGAAAAGAAAAAGAAAATGCCTATGATGTTCATGTGTTAGTTTTCATGATACTTGTCATTAGGTGAGAAGTTTTCTATTTCTTTCTTCTGCTGCTAGGTTGGAAATGCTGAAGCGCTAAATTGTTATTATGCACATGGAGAGAAGAACCCTAACTTCCAGAGGCGAAGCTATTGGATGTTGGACCCGTGAGTTTACTTGCTATTGATCTGTAATCTAGTCCTTTGCTTCTAGATCTGGAGCAGTTTAAGAGAGAAGTTTTAAACTTCTTGGGAGTTTGGGACAGCTGAATGGATAAGGAGCACACATGAGCAAGTTAATTAAAATTTAAGGGCTCCCTTTCCGTTCATCTGTTTCTCTTTCTCTCTCTTTGATAAAGGTGGGACCTGAAACTGATTGGTTTTTCCTTTATTTGCTCTCAAATTTGCATGTTTGGCAGTGCGTACGAGCACATTGTTTTGGTACACTACAGAGATATAACTGAGGTCAGTCTTCAGGAACCCAATTGTACAAATATCCCATGTCATAGCATGACTCTTGCTACTAAGTTAACTCTATTTCATCAAGACATCAATGAAAGGCTTCCTTCTTTCTTAAGTTTTAGTATCTTAGTTTCAATCCTTGCTTCTTTTTTATTGTTTCTGTAATTTTCATGTAAAAGCTGCTAACAATTTGACACTAGACTGGAGAAGTTTTTGTAATTGCTTTCGGCATTGAAATTCTATATTAGGAAACTTATACTTGTTTGGTGAGCTAATACGTTTAGATCTAGTATGTTAATTATTTAAAGCAGTCTTTACAGTACTAGTTTCACTTATGACCCTAGGGGAAGCAGATTGCAGCATTCATGTCACAGTCATCTCCAGTTTCCTCTACTTTCTGTCTGAGTCCCAGCTTATCTTCTACTCAACATCCAGGCTTCACTGTTGTTGGTAGTGAATCTTGTCAACAATACCAGAATGAATCTAGCCCTGGATATGGGGAAATTTGTTCTGATGCAGTCATCAATAGTAATGGGATGAACGTCTCAGACATTACTGGGAGAACAGAGGGGGTGAGCAGCTTACCAAGGGTTGAGATAAGTCAAGCATTGCGAAGACTTGAGGAGCAGTTAAGTTTAAATGATGACAGCTCGGGAGAAATTTATCCCCTCTATAGTGAGATTGAGAACTCGAATGATGCTGAAAATCTTGTACATGACAAAAATTCACTTTTCCAGATCCAGGACAATTCAAATAATCTTCTGTTGCAGCCTCATTCAGGTTTTGTCATTTTTCATACCAGAAGATTATTATTAGATGCAGATATACATCCTTATTATATGTCACTGCATTGAATTCTTTTAAGCACGCAAACTCGAGATTCAGAGATTTCTTGTTTCCTTGTGCTTTGTTGCGAACAAGGTGGATATTTCGTCAATTTGGTTAGTCCAATAAGTTTTTGTTATTCTTAGACTTCATACTGTTATGACTCAATACCTGGTTGAGAGTCTTTTTGTTTGAATGCTAGTCCTTTTAATAGCTATTTGAGAAGAAGTACTCAAAAAGAATTCCCCCATTTTTTATTTTCCCTAGTTATCATACTTCTGATGAATGTCGATTGATAACTTGACTTCTGCCAGCTCAGTCATGAGTTAGATAAACTGAGGCCGTTTTGGCGTTCCATAGCTTGTTCCCCCCTGGTTGCGAAAATGTTATGTTGAACACATAACTAGTTATACTTTTTATAAGATTGCAGATCAAGGAAGAGTACCTCATTTTTCTAAGTTTTGATTTGTGTAAGTTATCTACAAATAATTCTTTAAGTGAAACCTTTTTGGTTTCTGATAGTATCCGCAGCGGTGACATGATGCTGGTGCTGGACATTGACAATTACTGCCATGTCATAGACTTTCTATCTGCGTTTTCTTGAGCACTCATGCATTCTAATTTAATTACATGCCTCATTTCAGAGGGAACCTCAAAGAGGCTCTATTTCATTATATTCCATCCATATCCCAATTCCATTCATTTAATTTCCCTTTGGTGTCATTGACATAACAGATGTCGTTTCTAGCATCAAGTACGAAGAACACATGCATTTCTAATTTAGGAGCAGAAAATACTAAGGAATACTGATAATAGTGTCATTTGTAGGTGAGAGCAGTGAATCTCAGGATCAACTTTTGAACCTGGATGATAACATGTGGAAAGAGATGCTGGATCACTGCAGGAGCTCTCCGGCTGCTGAGTCACAAGCCAAATGTTTTGGAAAGTGGGATGAGAATGTGAGGAAGTGTCTTTGAAATTAACTTTTATTTCATATGCCTGTTCTTTCATTGGCATGGTTATTTGCACCCGTGTCATTACGACTATGACTCCTTGTCACTGCGGCCAATGCTGTGTATAATTAGTAGAAAGTTCATGTGCTCAAAGTGGCACTCATTAAAATATAAACCATATTTGATGTTATTTCTGGGCCTTTCCAAATAATTCTTCTGCCTCTGATAACCACTTATTTCATCTATTATTTCAATATTCGCTTCATTCTCTTTCTTCCAGCTAACATGTCTGCACTTGATCAGGGAATGTTACAAACTTCATCAGGAAGTGTACCAATAGAAGCAACCGAAAGCGATAGGTGGCCTAAATTTGGTGGAAAGGAAGCTCTGGAATGTAAGCTTTTTTTGGAAAATCCAGATGATAATTTTTATCTTCTACATCTAGTATCTTGCATAATATCTTAATCTAAAAAAAAAAAAAACCCTGTTGCTTTGTAGCTTCTTTGACAAATCTAAAGCAAGTCGATGATTTCAAGTATCCTGCACGTGCGCAAATAAATACTTTTGGATCCTACCCTGACCAGTATACAACAATATTTGACCAAGATCAGATTGGAACTTCATTTGAAGCTGACATGAGCTTAACCATTGTCCAGAAGCAGAAATTTACTATTCATGATATATCTCCTGATTGGGGTTATTCATCTGAGACAACAAAGGTATATCTCATGATTTAGTGATTCTTTCTTTTTGTGGTGTTTGTGGATATCTTTTCAGCTTGTGCAAATAATGCCAACATCACAATTGCCTGCTTATGTACATTTTAAGCCATTTTTAAAAATTTAGTTCAGTTTTTATGCTCTAACAAAGCAACTCTTGAAGTCATGAGTTGTTTTCCGGCAAGCTAGTACCATTATCACTCCCAACAACCTTCTTTCTATGTATTGCTTACAAAAGCTTGAAATATTCGTGCGAACAAAACCAGTTATGTTATGACTTGGGTTTTTGACAGTCATGGCTGATAAAACGTAGTACCCCCTCCCCCTGTAACACCCCACCCACTAGTGATATTGTCTGCTTTGGCCTAGGCCCGCACGACTTTAAAACATCTGAGGCTTGCTTCCTAATACCAAGTATCTCTCCCGTGTGTTGTCAATGTGGGATTTGCTTAGGGTGTTACATACAATCCGCTCCCCCCCTCCTCCCTCCCTTAGGGACTCGGCGTTATCGTTCAAGGTTGCACGCGGAGTGGCTCTGATACCATATGTAACAGCCTAGCCCACTAGTGATGTTGTCCGCTTTGGGCCTAGGCCGACACGGCTTTAAAACGTGTCACTAGGATCTAAGGCTTGCTTCCTTATATACCCAACATCTCTCCCGTGTTTTGTTGATGTGGGATTTGCCTCGGGTGTGACCCCCTGCCCCCCAACCCAACCACAAAAAAAAAAAAAAAAAAAAAAAGGTAAAAGAGAAAAAGATTTAACCAGATTTAGTAACTAATTCACGATGACTAAGTCAAGTATCATTTCTCAACCTCAGAGATGTGCAATCTCAAGCTCTGTGGTCTTTGACTTCATATATAGAGTTGAAACTTGTAAATGAATTGTCTCCATTGTCAAATAGTCTGGCACGTTTGAAGTTTGCTTTTTGATGAAAGCTCTTTAAAGTCAACTTCTGGGTACCTTATTCTTCTGGATATCCTGAAAATCCTGGGAAATCAGATGTTCCATGTAGGATGTCGTGAAAGTTTATTTCGTCGGGATGTTTCATTATCCAGTTATTTGAACTTCAAGCTATTTGGTGCAGGTAGTTATAGTTGGATCGTATCTCTGCAATCCATCAGATTACACATGGACTTGTATGTTCGGTGATATTGAAGTTCCTGTTCAGATCATCAAGGAAGGTGCCATCCGCTGCCAGGCGCCTCCTCACTTGCCAGGTAAAGTTGCACTCTGTATCACTACTGGCAATAGGGTGTCATGCAGTGAAGTGAGAGAGTTTGAATACCGTGTTAAGATTGATGATCGTGGTCAAAGTATTCTACCTGAAGTAGGAGGAGCTTCTAAGAGTTCAGAGGAACTGTTGCTACTTGTCAGATTTGTGCAGATGCTTTTATCTGACTCATCAGTGCAGAAAGGAGATGGTTCTGAGTCAAACAATGATATCTTGGAGAAATCCAAAGCCAGCGAAGATTCATGGAGCCAAGTTATTGAATCTCTTTTCTTTGGTACTTCAGCATCAATGATAACTGTTGATTGGCTTCTTCAAGAGCTTTTAAAAGACAAGTTGCAACAGTGGCTTTCATCCAAATTGCAAGAAAAAGATAACCAAATTGGCTATTCCTTGTCCAGGAAAGAACAAGGGATAATACACATGATTGCTGGCCTGGGGTTTGAGTGGGCATTGCACCCAATTCTAAATGCTGGAGTTAGTGTTAACTTCCGTGATATAAGTGGCTGGACTGCCCTGCACTGGGCTGCACGCTTTGGAAGGTAACTAAGTAGTATATGTTGTTTGACGAACTGTCATTGTCCTTGACTCGCTCGGTGCTCAATTAACAACATAAACTACATTAAGAATATTTAGGAAGTCAAATATGTGAGTTAAATATAAATAGAATAATTGTTTATAACTTTAAATGAGAACCAATCCCCCGGAAAAAGCCAGTATAATTGGATTTGGAAGTAAGACCTCTCCTATACACCCAAATATAAGGGCTAATCCTAGAAAGGCTAGGTGAAAAACATGTAATTGGTTCACGTAAATCCGTTAACGTTGCAAATTAAGAATTTCATGACTTTATTGACCCAGAGAAAAAGCTATGTGTTTTCGTATGATACTTCTCACAGTATTTATTGATGAAATTACTTTTTTCGACAACTTTTAGTACGTAGGTGTCACGCTTCGAACCATGGCTTGGGCGTAACACGACACTCGGTGCCTGACTGCATGTGACCGAGCGAACCACATGGCTTGCTGAATCAACATGGGGCATGAACTGAATGCGGAATATAACTTCAAAACATGGATAGTCTGATAATAACATAGTTATCATAATACTAATGAAAATATTGTTTAAACATGATGCGGAAATAATCTGAAAATATAATAAATGCTGAGCCATTACTGGCTATACGACTCTGAACATCTGACATGACATAACTGACTAGTCTATGAAACCTCCGATACGAGTCCGATCGTTAACCGTTTTACGGGACAAGGCCCCCGGCATACCTTAACTGCAAAACTAACATGAAATATAAATACTGACTAAACCCCGAATGAGATAGGGCTCACCAAAAAGCTGCTACGAGCAGTGTCCTAACCAGCTGATCCGTCGTCCTGCAAATCTACATCGTGAAATGTAGGTCCCCAGGAAAATAAAAGGAGACATCAGTACATTCGAATTGTACTGGTATGTGAAGCAACTGAATAAAATAAGCATGGCACATGGAAATAATAGAACTGAAACTGAAACTGTATCTGTAAGCTGAACATTAACATGAACATGAGTATCATCTGACATGCGTATATATATATATATATATATATATATATAACATGAGTTAAAAGCATTTTTAGTTGGGAGAGCATTAATATAACCGACAATATGAATCACCACGTGGGTATGTGGAGTCTGGTACCTGGCCCGACCAGCAGAGCATTCTCATATCTTGCCAAGGGTATGAGACATAAACATGACATGAAAGGATCCAATCAATAAAACATGAAGGAATCGTCCTAACCGGGCGGAGCGATCCTTATCCTACGGTGGCAAGCGTAGTTTCAGGCTATCTGAGCCTTCTCGGTAATCTGCGCAACTCCCACAAACATGAACATGAAAATAAGTGGCATTTTAGCCCATGGTTTTCGTAAACACGATATGTAGACATGAATTGTAAGTATAATATAACATGAATATATAATTACACAATATACTTGTATGAAAACATGGAGACATGTAGGATTTTCATGAAAATAAGCACAATAGTTCATATCTTGCATGTAAGAACCCATGGAATGCAAAGTATAGGTTTTCATGGATTACGGACAGATTCTCAATAACCAAAATGGAATATCAAGAATACAATAACGAATTATCAATACAAACTGATGTAGATTAAACTAATTAAACAAGAAATTAATAGAATTAAGCTAAGAGAAGGAAATACTGATTCTCATTTCATAACCTTCCATGGAAGAACCTCCATTCTTACATATACTTAGCTGAGGGACTAAAGTGCAAAATAACCGAGGACTAATGTGTAATATACGTAAGCTCTTATTTAATAACATAAAGGACTTAAGTGTAAATGGATAAACATAGTAACTAACTCATAACTAACAGCTTGGTATCACTCTGCAAGCACAGTGTACACCTCGCAACAGCCGCAATCTTCCCAGGTATGCAGGGGCGTATCAATACCACCCCCTCAAAAACATCCTTGTCCTCAAGGATGAAATGTAGGAAAACGAACTCGAACAGCATTCGCATCCTCCCAAGAAGCTTGATCTTCAGGCAACTGATCCCACTGAATAAGAAGCTGTGCTACAGCTTTACTGCCCTTTTGAATTAGCCTCCTATCCAACACCTTAACTGGTTGAGGACAAAAAGGACTTGACAAGCTGACCACAAGAGGATGAGAAATGACCTCAGGAATAGCATGACAAGGTTTAAGCAGTGACACATGAAAGGTAGGATGAATAAGCAATTCTTGTGGTAAAGCCAATCTATAAGCAACAGACCCAACCTTTTGTAGAATCATATAAGGACCATAGTACTTGAAGGATAGTTTGCTGAATTGTTAATGGGACATGGTAACTTGCCTATGAGGTTGTAGCTTTAAAAATACCCAATCCCCTATCTGAAAATGTCTATCAGACCTCTTCTTATTAGCCTGAGACTCCATTCTCTGCTGGGCTCTCGTTAAGTGAAACTTTAAGAGTTGAAGTTTAAATTCCCTAGTGATGGGCTCTCGTTAAGTGAAACTTTAAGAGTTGAAGTTTAAATTCCCTAGTGATCATACTCCTGTCCACCTCAGGTAAATCAGAGTCACCAGCTAGATAAGGCAAATGCAGTGGAGGTGGCTGACCATAAAGAGCTTCAAAAGGAGAAGTTTGGGTGGAAGTGTGAAAGGTAGTGTTATACCACCATTCAGCAAATGGCAAACACTTAGTCCAATCAGAAGGTGAATCAGCACAATAGCATCTAAGGTAAGTTTCCAAACATCCGTTGACCACCTCAGTCTTGCCCATCAGACTGAGGGTGATATGCAGTTGAAGTATTCAAATTAACCCCCTGAATAGCAAAAATCTTCTGCCACAATTTGCTAGTAAAGATAGGATCCCTGTCACTTACAATGTTTTCAGGCATGCCATGCAATTTAAAGATGTTTTCCATGAACAACAAGGCCAACTCAGAAGCTGTATAAGGGTGAGCAATGGCTAAGAAATGTGCATATTTAGTTAGTCTATCAACTATTACCCAGATAACAGATTTGCCCTTGGACTTAGGTAAGCCCTCAATGAAGTCCATGCTGATGCTACTCCAAGCAAGAGGAGGTATAGCCAAAGGTTGCAGCAACCCCGGGTAGGTTGCAGAATCAGCCTTGCTCTTTTGACAAATGGCACACTTTTTAACATAATCTTCAACTTCCTTTTTCAGGCCTCTCCAATAAAATAAAGCGGCAACCCTCCTATATGTGTGATCCATACCAGAATTCCCTCCCATCATAGAATCATGCCATAATTTAAGTATTTCAGTCCTTCAAGGAAAAATCTGGACCTACTACCAACTTCCCTTTCCTCCTCAACTGTTGGTTAAGATAAGTGTATCCTTTGATTTCCTCTTTAGAGTGTTCCATCTGTTGTATCAAGGCAAACAGGTGTTCATCTAACTTCCAACTATCCATGATGGATTGAAGCAAATCAGTTCTTACAGAAGAGAGTGAGATTGCAGCCAAAAGGACAGCTGGCAGCCTAGATAAGGCATCAACTGCCTTATTTTCCTTACCCTTTTTGTACTCAATGTCAAAGTTAAATTGCATCAATTTAGTGATCCATTTGAGTTGGGACCCTGTATGCAACTTCTGTTCCAATAGGAACTTTAGTGGTTTCTGATCAGACCTCACAGTAAAATGAGTGCCCATCAAGTATTGTTCCCATTTTGTAACTGCCATCACCAATGCAAGTAGTTCCTTGTCATACACAGACAGAGCCAAATGTTGTCCTGATAAACCCTTACTTAGATAAGCTATTGGTCTTCCCTGCTGCATCAAAACTGCACCAAGCCCCAAGTCACAGGCATCAGTTTCTACAATGAAGGGTATAGAAAAATCTGGTAAGGCAAGAACTGGTGCAGTAGTCAAGGCTTCTTGTAATGCTATGAAGGCTGCAATAGCTTGGTCTGACCATTTAAATCCTTCCTTCTTCAATAAATCAGTCAAGGGCTTGCTAATCTTCCCATATCCCTTAACAAACCTTCTATAATATCCTGATAATCCTAAGAAACCTCTCAAGTGTTTGAGATTTCTTGGCATTGGCCAAGATTTAATAGCAACAATCTTTTTGGGGTCTGTTTCCACCCCATGAGCAGAAATCAGGTGTCCCAAATACTCTATCTTAGATGCAATAAAAACACACTTAGATCTTCTAGCATAAAGATGGTTTTGTCTAAGCAATGCAAAGATTGTCCTCAAATGCTCAACATGAGCTTGCAAACTCTGACTGAATACTAGAATATCATCAAAGAAGACCATGATGAACTTCCTCAAGTGATTCTTAAAAATGTGGTTCATCAAACCGTGGAAACTAGATGGAGCATTGGTCAGCCCAAAAGGCATAACCAAATACTCAAAATGGCCAGAATGAGTCCTAAAAGCTGTTTTATGGATATCAGCAGGTGTCATTCTAATTTGGTGGTAACCGGACCTTAAGTCAATCTTAGAATAAATTTGTGAACCCCCCAACTCCCCTAACAACTCTTCAATTAGGGGTATAGGGAATTTATCTTTGATTGTAATTTGGTTAAGTGCTCTGTAGTCTACACACATCCTCCAACTCCCATCTTTTTTACCTACTAGTACTATTGGAGAGGCAAAACGACTGCAACTATGTTGAATCAACCCCTGAGTTAATAATTCAGACACCATCTTTTCAATTATATCTGTCACGACCCAACCGGAGGGCCATGACGGGCACCTGGTGCTAACCCACCCGGGTACCTCTTATCGTACTCTCATATTCACATCTAGGTGAGCCACATGGCTTACTCATAATTTATATGCATCAATAGTGCTAATCTCGTTGGGCAACAACACATTCATAACATCATTAACAACTATGCCCATATCAATGTACATAAGCCGACGAGGCTATCAAAATGATATAAAAAAATATAAGCCGACAAGGCTAAGGACATCTAATCATACACAACTGTCTACGAGCCTCTAAGAAGAGTATGTCACATCATATAGGCGGGACAGGACCCCGCTATGCCCATAGGTATGTACACAAAAGAATAATACCAAAAGCCGTAGCCCGGATGAAATGGAGCTCCGCTACGTAGTCCCCGAATAAGAAATCTACGGATCAAGTCGTCTCCCCGGCCATCTGCGGGCACGACGCAAATCCACAAACAAAAGGACGCGCACGAAGAATGTACCGAGTATGTAAAGCATGATCAACATCATTATGAAAGCATAATAGAAAGATAAGAAATAGCATAGATGGGAAAATCGCAGATAGTAGCCATCATCGTAATTACTTACTTGTCTTTCATGGGGATCTTCCATTTCTAATGCGTGCTCGTGTACATACATATATACATATACCTATGTCCATATCCGTATTCATATACATATCCGTATCCATATTCGTATCCGTATTCATATACATATTCATAACCATAGCATACCCGACCATAAAGGTTCGGTGGTTTCACATACCCGGCCATGACAAGGTTTGGTGTCATACATACCTGGCCCTACCAAGGCTCAGTGTTATCCGTACCCAACCAGCGGTGCGTGCGCGCAATAGGTATCATACCCAGCCATATAAGCTCGGTGTTACTTAATAGTCATACATACTTAAACCTGTATACGTAGGAGTTCATTAGTATCATCGTCATCATTGACATCATCATTTTCGTTGTATCTATCCTTAGAGGATCAACTATCATATAAAAGAGGCAATAAAATAGTGAACGTATTGAGAATCGTAAGCTTGGTAATCTTAGAGATAGAGTCATTTGGAAGACATTATGGAACTTATGAAAGGATACATATAGCAAGGGAACCATGCCTTAATGAACGAAGGGTTAGCCTTACATACCTCTTTGTCTCCTTAACTATTTAACGTTCCCTGTTGAAGCTTGAATAATCTACATTTGGAAGGATTCGTAACATGGTTAAGCCTTAATGATACTCCTAAATTCAAACTAGAATAATTCATGATCTAATGAAAATTGGGCAACATTTCCCCTATTTCGTCAACTTCCACCATATCACAAAACAACTCCCAACAACCACAATAACATCCACAATATCATAATCAAGTATTCACATTCGATTTAGCCTTCAAAATTCATCCTTATGTTCAACTTATGCTAGCAACTTCATACCCATTTTAGCACATTTTCATATAATGCTTCTTCATCACCATTGTTACTTTCCATAGCAATATTATACCCATATTATACTAAGAATCATAACTCAAGTTAGCTTACTACTCAAAAACCTCATAAAAACTACATTTAGAACTCATCTTCCACTTTTTCCTTCTACCCAAGTTGTTCAACAAATAAACATTCTTGATAATATGTAATAAGTATGAAAACTAACCTTTTTATCACATAAGAATGAGCTTTGGAGCAAGCTATCAACTTATATGAAAACCCTAGCTTCAATATCCAAAGAATTCTTGGAGTCTACTAACCCTAGCAAGACTTGTAACACATGAGTCTCTTGATTCTTGCCTCTTGATATTTAATCTCTCTTGAATTTTGGCTTGGATTAGATTATGGAGTGGAAGAGAGGTTTTTTTTTTAGAGAGCTTTTGGATCTGATTTGGTAAGATGAAATGTCCAAATGAAGTGGAGTAAATTATATAAAGCGGAACTTAAAATACCGTCGGGCAATTCTGCGCCAATTTTGACGGGCCGTCAAAATTCCTACGGACCGTCAAAATGGTCCGTAGAACTGCCCAGCCAAATATGGTTCACTGTGACCATTTGACGCTGGGCTGGTGCAATTTGACGGACCGCAGAATTTTCTGCGGGGCGTCAAAATTCCTGCGGGCCGTCAAATGGTCCGCAGAAATTTTCTGCTCAGACAGTCTGTCGTAAAACATGCATAACTTTTTACTCAGACGTCACATTGACGAACGGTTTGTTGCGTTGGAAACTAGACTCGATGAACTTCAATTTGGACAAAAGAAACACACCAAAACTCCTCATATTCTAGGAGATATGCCTCCCCCAATCTGGAGAAAATTTTGTCAAGTTTTACCAAAGTTCCCACAAACTCCATTCCTTTATTTGCTTGTTCTTAAATCCTTCCATAGCTCATTTCATGGGCTTAAACCCCCATAACCATAATAAGGAACATGTAATCTCATATATCCTAAGGTAACTCCCGTTTCCACGATTAGGACAACTAACGCCTAACGAATCTCAACGGACGAAACTACGAGGTGTAACAATATCCTTCTGCCTGGGGGAATACCTATAGGGTCTGTTGTTTACTGGTTTATGTCCATCCTGAAGTGGGATATGATGGTCAAAAGAACCACTGAAAGGAGGAAGAGTTTTTGGCTCTTCAAGCAATTCCACATTTTCCTCCAATACAGCTTGGATCTCAGAGGGGTTTTGAGTCAATTCTGATCCTTCCCTCAACTGCCCCTTCTGCTCTTCCTTGTGAACCACTTTGATCATAAACACTTGAGCCTGTTCACCTTGAAACTTATGCAAGAAATCAGAGTTCAGTAACTGCAACTTCTGTTGCATACCTTGCAAAAATACCTTCTGCCCTTGGTATTCAAATTGCATAGTCAACTTGCTAAAGTTAAACAAGATATCCCCTAGCTCACTAAGCCATTGACAACCCAGTACCACATCACAAGTTCCCAAGGGCAATATCAAGAAACCAGCCTTGAAAACTGTACTTTTCAACAACCACTCTAGCCCCTTACACATGCCAGTAATGGAAACTGAGTTTCCATCAGCCAAACTGGCATCTAACAACCTGCAAGGTTCTACCCTCCACCCCATTTTGGCAGCTAGAGTGCTATCAATGAAATTATGAGTAGACCCTGTGTCCACAAGAATATTTAAAGCCTTCTTGTGACTGTATCTAGTGAGCCTAAGTGTTCTATATCCCTTAGTAACACTCAAAGCATGGATAGATATCTCACAAGTCTCTGCTATGTCTTCCACATTCATCACCTCATCCTCCATAATGTTCTCCACCTCTCCCTCCTCTAATTCAAGTAAATACAACTGTGCTCTAGACTTGCACACATGACCAGGCAAGTACTTCTCATCACACAAATAACAAAGTCCTTTAGCTCTCTTCTCACTTAGCTCAGCAGGACTAAGCCTTCTCCTTCTAGATTTGTCATTAAATCCTGCTGTGGTCGGTTTAGGGAGGTGAGTAGCTGGTGTTGTTGTTGGTTTAAGGGCAGTGCAAGCTGAAGTAGGAAGACCAGATTTAGTGAAAGAGTATTGAGGGTGAGAAGATTGTTTCATAGCTTTGAGTTGTTTTAAGAAGTTAGACTTTTGGATTCTGGCAATTTGATATGCTTGGGGTAGTGAATAAGGTCTGTGCGACTTAACTGCATCCCCTAATTCCGGTTTCAATCCATTCAAAAATAAACTAATTGCATAACCAGTATCCAAGTTTAATCTAGTCATAGCTTTATCAAAAACATCCTTGAAATTCTGTTACAGTTCTAGTCTAACTAAGCTTTAGTAACTCACTCATTGGGTCATCATACTCAGCTCCAAACCGATCCGATAGGGGAAGGATATATTCCTCCCAACTAGGAAGGGGAAGATGATGTCTACTCCTCATATATGCTTGGTGCCATTGAATTGCCATATCATCAAAGTGGAGTGCTGCCACTGATACTCTCTGATGGGGTTGAACTTCATCCAAGGAGGAGAACTGCTCCACCTTATACCACCAATCCTGAAAATTCTTCCCATTGAATCTAGGAAATTCGATTTTGGAATACCTCAAAAGTGATTGAGACAGGGGATGGTTCTGAGGTGGGTAAGTTTGTTGATACTGGTAAGGATTCTGAGAATTCATCCATGGGGAAGGTGGAATTTGGGTGGTAAGGTAGGGTTGATGAGGAAATGGATTTGTAGGAGTGGGATAAGGAAGGTATGGAATTGATGTTGCAGGATTAGGGATATGCATCAAGGGTGAATTAGGAATTTGGGAGTTTATATTGGGCCTAGAATAATTGGGATTTTGAATTTGGGGTGAAGTGAAATGAGGTGAGATGTTAGGTGGGGAAGACACCATCGTCTGAGACCCAAAACCTCGAAACTGCGATGGGTTAGCTGACTAAGTAATTTTGATCGTGGGGTGGTTTACTAGAGGAAGAAGATACTAGAATTCGAGTTCCCATACCACTGCTAGATGGAGAAGATGTTAAAGTGTGAATTCCGATACCTTTAAATTGATCTGGACCTCCAGTCGGAGAGTACAATTCAACCTCTCGTTCCTCCATAATCGCCGGCAATTTGTCCTTGTCGTCTTGTCATCTAGCATCGATCGACTCCTTGAGTTCCTGATACGATTTCTCGTGGATGGATTCTAGGTGATTTTGTCGTGCCGCGAACTGCACCATTTCTACCGCTAATTTGTCCAACTGATCAATCACCGCCTTGATATCGGATGCCATTATCGTTCACCCACAGTGCGAGGACGAAGCTCTGATACCACTGATGTAGATTAAACTA
Organism: Lycium ferocissimum; assembly: GCF_029784015.1. Taxonomy (NCBI): domain Eukaryota; kingdom Viridiplantae; phylum Streptophyta; class Magnoliopsida; order Solanales; family Solanaceae; genus Lycium; species Lycium ferocissimum. Next base: position 765,733 of record NC_081352.1, read on the forward strand.
ATTAAACAAGAAATTAACAGAATTAAGCTAAGGGAAGGAAATACTGATTCTTATTTCATAACCTTCTATGGAAGAACCTCCATTCTTACATATACTCAGCTGACTTAGCTGAGGGACTAAAGTGCAAAATAATCGAGGACTAATGTGTAATATACGTAAGCTCTTATTTAATAACATAAAGGACTTAAGTGTAAATGGATAAACATAGTAACTAACTTATAATAATAGCTTGGTATCACTCTGCAAGCACAAAGGTACACCTCACAACAGCCGCAATCTTCCCAGGTATGCAGGGGCATATCACAAACGTGGTATATCATGGTACATGAGCTTAGGGTTATCATAAACATGTCTAGAACCCTAGTTTTGGGTGAACTTCGTATAATCATGGAAGAACGCGGTGTGGGGAAGAACAATGATATTTCCACACGTAGAAAGAAACCCTACATAGCTGTAAACGCTCCAAAACTCGTAATAGAATTCCAAAAGCTTAAACCTTGAGCCTTGAGATGGGTTTTTTTGAAAACCCTAGGTTAGGAACAATGATTTCCTAATTAGATTACATGAATACATGTTAGAATTGACTTGGAAGGGCTTGGAATGGCTTACCTTAATGTCTTGGATTGATGGGAGAAGTGGAACTTCGTTCTAGGGCTTGAAGGAATGAAAAATAGAATTAGAAGACTGAACTGGTGTATTTATACTTAACTGCGTCGGGAGAAATACGGTTCGTATTTTGAGGTACGGTCAGTATTTATGGACCGCATTTTATCATGGCACAAAACAGAATGTCGAGGCTGAATTTTTCACAAAATACAGACCGTATCTCAAAATACGGACCGTATTTCATTAGACAGTTCTGCGACCCTTTAGTAAAACGGCCATAAATTTTTGTACAGATGTGCGTTTGACCTCCATAATATATCGTTCGAAAGGTATTTCAAAGGGCTACAACTTTCATCAAGGAAGTTTTCCCAAATTCCCAATTAATAAAGGGGTTATAGTCGCTTGAAGTAAGACCTTCCGCAAACTCACTTGAAAACATGCTCCGTAGAGTGGCTTCCAACTTTGCTTTGTCCAAAGACTCTTCGTATGATTTGATTAGTTTTCAAAACACTTCCTATACTCCTCATATTGGTTCCATTATACCCCTGTCTTACGAGTCGAACTCTAGCCCGAATGCACGAGGGGTTACATCAAGAAATAAACATGAAGTGTGAGTTATGATACTTCTTGAAGTGTTAACAAAGAAAATTGGTCAATTCTGCAAATTTTATTTTATAGGAAAAATAAACATGAAGGTTGTTGATCAATCTCACAGTTATAGCATTTTATGTGAAGAATGATTACTATATTTATCTCTGGATGTCCAGAAAATGTATGCAGTCATGAAGAATTTGCACTTTCCAAATTCGTTGTGATATATTGATAACCTGAAAAGATTAGATTTGAAGTACTTTATTACACTGACTCTGAGGAGAAACACTGGTCTGGCAAAACAGTTGTTAGTGTCTACCATGTTCTGCTTGGGGTTTTTATGCTGCTCTCTTTACTGCTTTCAGAGACAGCGGTGAACTCTTCTGAATGGTCTGGGGGCAGAATTAGGTTATTGTGCATATGAATTGCTGAACCCTGTAGCTTTCTTGCAATGATTCGGAGAAGGGCAAAGAGAAGCCTGCCTGATGGGATTACTTGTTCTTATATTCCTTTTGTTCTTCACTGCCGTAGCTTAGAAATTAGAATATTTGTTGGTCTATTAGAACAGTCTCTGTTAGATCTCTATCTTCTTGTCTCTGTGTGTGTCTGTTCGCACGTGCAGTGCAGTTGCTACGATTATTCCTTACAGTGTCTCATGCATTAATACATAAGCCGGTTTTTTTTTTTTCCCTATTCTAACAGCTTACTTGTGTTAGGGAAACAATGGTTGCATCACTCATAGCATCTGGTGCATTTGCTGGAGCTGTTACTGATCCCTCTTCGAAAGATCCATTTGGTAAAACTGCTGCATCAATTGCTTCTAGCTGCGGTCACAAGGGAGTTGCAGGTTATCTCTCAGAGGTGGCTCTCACCAGTCATCTTAAGTCCCTCACATTAGAAGAAAGTGAGCTCTCAAAGGGGACTGCTGACGTCGAAGCAGAAAAAACGATTAGTAGTGTATCAACCACGAGTCCTGTCACACACGAAGATCAGCTTTCTCTTAAGGACACTTTAGATGCAGTCCGCAATGCAGCTCAGGCTGCTGCTCGTATACAATCTGCATTCCGAGCACATTCATTCCGGAAGAGACGACTTAGAGAAGCTGCATGTGCTGCTACTACTTGCGGAGATGAATATTGGATCCTCTCAAACGATGCTCTTGGGCTTTCAGCTGCCTCAAAGTTGGCATTCCGTAACACTCGGGACTATAACTCAGCAGCTTTATCTATTCAGAAGAAATATCGGGGATGGAAATGCAGGAAAGACTTCCTTGCATTTCGCCTGAAAGTAGTGAAGATACAGGTGCTTTATTTGTTTGAAAGCAGAATACCTCATATATAACAACCTATCTTTGAGAAACTAAAGAAGACGAGACTTTTAAAGAAAATATGTCACCACTCTAGATGTTACATGATTAGCTGCTCTCATTCTTATTGGGTGGGGTTGGGGAGGGGAGAGGTGATATTGCAGGTTAGATAATAATTTGTTAAGCAGAAAGAGGTTGTGACCTTTGTAATTGCCATGGCAGGCTCATGTACGAGGATATCAGGTTAGAAAGGAATACAAGGTATGCTGGGCTGTGGGTATTTTAGAGAAGGTGGTGCTAAGGTGGCGTCGACGGGGTGTTGGTCTTCGGGGATTCCGACTGGAAGAAGAACCCATCGAGGACGAAGACATTCTCAAGTTGTTCCGCAAAAAGAAAGTGGATGCTGCTATAAATGAGGCTGTCTCTAGAGTGCTATCGATGGTTGACTCTCCAGAAGCACGCCGGCAATATCATCGCATTCTTGAAAAGTATCGACAAGCTAAGGTTACTGAAGCATCCATCTAGTATCATAGTATTGAAATAGTTAAATCTACTTGATCCGCTGATTTCAACAACTTGAACGTAAACAACAAGCTCACTTGGTATATTTTACATGCGGAAACGCTCACCTACACTGTTTGGAAATCCTTCCTCTATCCACATGTGAAATTCGGGAGAGAGGGAGCATGTAGTGAACTTTATCTACCATTCTGTATCTTTTTTTTTTTTTTTTGAAACTGGTAACTATCATTCTGTATCTTATTTTTCCTTTTAACTTTTTAAAGTTCCCTATTTTCTAGTCGAATGATTAAAAAAAATTAGCGTGGAAAGGTTAAGTTTTGCATTGGCTAGCATAAAATAAAATGTATAACATATTATTGCATCGGTTTTCTGTCCCAGTAAAAACTGTCGTAAATGGATTTGATGAAGCATGACTTCAATAAATAGAAAAAGTACAGCTTCAAATCTTAATGTGGCCAATACATTGGATATGGGTTTAACTTAATTTATTTCGTGTTGTTAAACTGAATCCATCTATGTTCTTGTACATCCGACTTTTACTTTCTCCCCCTTTTAACGTGTGAGACATCTGATCTTATGCTTCATGGTCCGTCCATTTTGTACATATCATATCCATTCTCTACTGATGATAACTGTGATACATTGCATTAGCTCCTGTTAGATTGGCTGGTTTTGCATTTACCCGAGCAGAGCAGAAATTTATTTTCAATTAGAATTGACTAAGTCTTAAACCGCAGACATGGTAAAGCAGTTTAATTCCTCGAAAACCTGTTCCTTAAAGAAAAAAAAAAAAAAAAACAGATTCAGTTACATCTGATTGTGGCTTAAACCACAGGCATAGTTCCTACAACAGCTTTTTTTTCCGCAGCAGGGAGGAGCTTCTTGGTTCCTTTTGAAATCAGGAAATCATGTCAAGTAATCTTCTTAGGCAGGTTGAGCTTGGAGGAGTGAAGAGTGATACAATATCCACTGCACATAGTGACATCTCCAATGCAGAAAACCATGATGTGTATACCGTTCGCAGAGATGCTACTAAAACAACTCTGCGATCCCCTCCGCTTGTGGATGAATTTCTCAATGTCTTCAACGCTTCAGTTTGGTTTTGAATGTTATCTGTTGTTACGAGTGAAGTATTTTGTAGGTAATATGTATTAAGGTTGAAAGTTGAAACAACCTTTTTCTTCATTTAGTGCCTGCAGGCAGATCAGTTTGAAATTTCTGTTGCTATTGTATTTATTCTTGCGTCTTTTCTTAATATATCATCATGGAAGCTCAGATATATTATGAGTGTTGTATCGAACCTTTAACTTTTGTTTTACCCTGTCACCTCAATCCATGTTGTAGACGTTTCCATTGAAATCTTCGAGAATTTGTTACATCGTGTAAAATACAACTAGTAATGACCACCCCTGTAAAAAAAATTCCTTTTCCACATATAACAGTTGTTCGGACTAGTTTAGTACTACAAGAAATTTATCAGATGGCAGAAGTTTGATTATTCCATTTGCAGATCTCGAGTTCACGAAGATGGTTTATCAACTGCTTTATCAAACAGTTCAATTTAGTTTTCCAAGAAGTTGCACCGGAGATTCTAGCTAAACATTATGATCGACATGTAATTGATTATCAATTTAATTAATTAAACTTCTTAATTTAATGGAGTAAAATATTCATCAATTAATGTTAAAGGAAAATTAAGTATTTATTTTGGATTTTAATTTTTAGGTAGGTCGGTTCGGCCGGACGGGTTAAAAGAGTTTAAATGAGTGAGTAGCTTTAGTTGGAAAAAAAATGAGTCATGCAGGCGCTACGTAGGAAAATTTAGGTGGAAACACTGGATTTAACCATTTAGGGGTAAATATGGCCCTCTCGCTTTAACCATTACAGGTACTTCCAATTAATATTGTTGGCCAGTGATCCCCCCTTCTCGAATTGCTGATGTGATTTGAGCAATAGAGGCTCCACACGGCACAACAAGAAAAAAAAAAGAAAAGAATCAACAAACAAGCAAAGGGAGGTAAACAAAACAAAAAGCAAGTTTTATGCACTGTCAGTGTACAAAAAAATTTATACCAACAGTTAATTTTGAAGGTAATTCAGTAACTTTCTTAAGTAAATACTTTTACCTTTTTTTTTTTTTTTTTAATGTTTATTGTCTCGATAGCTTAAGTAAAATCATGGGATTCGTTTTTTTATATAGTTCAAATCATGACAATGTACAATTGACACAAGCTCAATTAACTTGGAAATGTATCTTCTTACAAATATTGAAGATCCGTTTATCATTAATTCAAATCAAATAGTATATATGCGACAAACATTCATTATAAATTATTTTCTTTTTTTAACGGACTCAAAAAAGTACGTGAACAAAAAGTTCGAAGGACAAACTTCATGACACGATCACCCTATTTAGTTCGGCTATGATACGATATGTATTTTACTCAAAGTTTTATCCCTTATAGTTTAGTCCTAATTTTCTGTTCTATTTCTTTGGCACCCTAATTTTAGAGGATAATATTGTCATTTCTATAGGAATAGGGTTCTTGATTTTGAAGTGTATAAATGTCTTGCTTTGTATTCATTTGAGGACTATGAATGAAAAACCTATATTATTTTCTTTAGTTCCTTCTCTTCTTAGTTTTAGTTAGCTTCTTCTTCCTCTAAAATTCAGTATTTGTGTCAGTGGTATTAGAGCATCCATCCTCGGACCTCTATTTCAATGGATATCGGTAGATTTCTATCACCATACGGTGTTTATAATGATCCACGAGCAAGGCATCCATGGATGAACACTATATCAAACGTTCTAGCTAGTGCACCAGATTTCAGACACCAAATATTCCACAGAGTTTCGGTAATACACCATATTAAGGTACTAATCCTTATAGTTATTATAATACCGGGTATGGGGCCTGCTATGTTGGGCATCAGCAACAATTCCATCAAAACCCTTTTATACACCTCTAATTTCAGTCCACACTATTCACAAGCCACCAATTTTCAGCCTTCTCATCATCTCTATCACTCATTGGAGTTCACCCATTTTTAGACCGCTAGGGAACTTCTAGATAGAGGCTATGCGATGGGTTCCCAATCAGGTAATTGATAGTCGTCTTCGCCGTTTCCAACTAAACAACTTCCCAAAAACACTACTGTTGCTGGTTCTATTCGAATCGAACTTCTGATTGTTGAGAGTATTCCAACTGTTATCGACAATAGCTCCTATAATTTCACCAATGCTACCATATATGAGTTTTCTCTAGAGCGGACAGGAATGGTCGAAGAGTTCGACTGTTATACCCCGTACTTTGTACATTGGAATATTCTAAGTCGGTTGCGACAAGTTAAGGATAAGGTTGTAATTTTTTTCGATTTTGTTAAGAGTGCATAAGTTGCATATTCATCTTTTTATTGGTATGGGATGTTAAGGGTAAAATTGGAATAAGGAAAATTTGGGGTCAAAAGTGAATTATGGAAAGTTAAGCATTTCATGAGAATTTGGGGCTAGAAGTGAAATTTTGGAAAAAGAATATTTCATGAAAATGGCCACATGTGGCCATGTGTGAGATGTGGGCCATAGGGACACTTGTGCAAATTATATATGATGAAAAAGATGACAAGGTAAGACAAATTATTCATCTTTTATTACTTAAGAAAAGTCTAAAAAATTGGAGAAAAAAGGAAGGAAAACGGCCACACCCCTATATATATATATATATATATATATATATATGGACATGTGACGGAAAAAGCAAGACAATTTATCATTTTCCACTCAAGAAAGTTCAAGAAACATGGAGGAAAAAAATTAAAGGCCATTCGGCCATGAAGGAGAAAAGAGGAGACCAAAAATCTTCTCCAAAAAAATTATTTCTTCTAGGTTTCCTACTAATTGGAAGGTCCTAATCAACATGGAGTGGTTGTTGGAGCAAACAAATCCTTGGTTCTTGCAAATCTCAACCCTAGCCAAGTTGAAGAACAAGTGGAAAAAGGTGAGGTTTAATCTTCTTTACATGACTTGTGGATGATTTGTGTATGTTGTGAAGTGTGGAAAATGAATGAAAATCATGAAAATAGGGATGTTGAAGTGTAGCCGTGTGTGTGTGTGTTTGGCCGTGTGTATGTAGAGTGGTGATGGAGTGATGGATTAATTGTATTCAACATGTTTGTGTGTTGTTGTAATGTGTAGAAAATGGATGAAATTCATGGAAATATGGAAGTTGGTATGTGGCCGTGCATATGTGTTGTTTGTAGAATATGATGAACTAATTTTATTTAGCATGATTTGGTTGTTGTTGCATGGATTCCATAATGAGAATGATGGTTTAAATATTTAAATGGAAGTTGGAATCGTTTGTAGGTTGTTGGAGAAGATAATGTAATTTTAATATAGTTCTTGTATTATTGTGGTTAATGTTGTTAATGTATGGAATGTTGGTATAGTTTGTGAATTTGGCGGAAAGAAATGTATTGTTGTTGTTCTTATGGAAATTTGAGGTTTCGGGTTTCATTATATAGTGGATGGGCTGATTTGAATGTATTGTGAATTGTCCGAAGCGTTCTTGAATTTTGTTACGTGATCTTGGGTTAGTTTTGAATATGCGATCGTTGATATTAGTTTGAATATATGAAGTTGAATTGAATATGCCTGGATGTTGTCGAATTATGTAGAAAGGAGCTATTAATGTTAGAATGTGTTTGGAATTGCTATGGATATTGTTGATGTGGTTGTTGGTATTGTTGTTGGATATTTGGCCGAGTTGAATTCTCGGGGTGTTGAATTTACGGAAATCTTTGCCCAAATTTTTGTAAATAAAGTGCGAGTTTAAAATGGGATTCCGAGTTGCCTATGACTAATGTTTGGTGTCTAATGACGTGTTGTAGATTTTGAGAAGCCAAGACTTGAGTTTGGATTAGCTTAGGAAGCAATCAAGGTATGCAAAGCTCACCTTTCCTTCTTTTGGCATGTCTTAGATATGGCTAGGTTGTGATATGCTATGAGCTTCAGGGGTAATTCTATTCTTAAAAATCCGAGTACGTTTATGAGTCGTATTTGCTTTTGATGTTGGCATCCTTATATGGTTAAACTATGGTTTATACGTCTTTTGTATGACTAAGTTTCAAAAGTTGCATAAAAGTTGGTTTTTAAAAAAAGAGTTTTGTTCCTAAACGATTCCGAAAACTACGAACGTCCGTAACTTTCACAAACAGAACCGGATGGCCTTGATATGCTCAAAAATGATTCCATGATGTATGACGACTATGTTTTCCATAGGCGGGCCGGCTCGGTCGACAACCGTTCGTGGGTCCCGCGACTTTCCTTATGTACTTCTGACGATTTTTGAAAGGATATGATATGACTATTATTCCGATTTCAAGTACGATCAGTTTACTTATCTTTGAGTTTGTAATAATGATACGGTAACATATGATGACTATGATTTTCGCAGGCGGGCCCGGATGGGGCTGACGCTCGTCCGTGGGTCCCGCGATCTTCTTCTGTACAATTCTGATGGTTTTTGAAAGAATTCAATATGACCACCTTTCCGACCCCCGAGTATGATTATATGTTATATGTATGTATTCTGGAATACGATCAGTTGGAATCGGAGTTGGTGGTGGGGCAAACCCAATGGTGGGGCAAATCCAGTGGTGAGGCAAATTCCACACTGGTTTAGGCAAATTCCACATTGGCTTAGGCCAATCCCACATCAGTTAATGTCAGCTCATACGATAAGTTATGATGTTATGATGTGTCACGGTATGTATATGATGATTTGTGCATATGGTTTCTCACTACTCGCTCGTGCGAGCTGTTATTATCTCTTTCACTTTGCGTCCGGGACGGGCATGTATTCGTGCACTTCATTGCATTGTTCACCGCGTCCCTCGCCTGGGGATTGGGCACGTTATATTTACCGCGTCCCTTGCTAGCGGGGCCGGGGCACGTTATATGATATGATGATATGGAGGAAGTGGCCAGGATGGCATATGATGATTACCTTTACCGCGTCCCTCACTAGAGGGCCGGGGCACGTTACATGTACATGCATATGATGATTTTACTTACCGCGCCCCTCGCTGAGGGCGGGGCACGTTATATGTATATGATATGATGATTTTACTTACCGCGTCCCTCGTTAAAGGGCGGGGAACGATATATGTATATGCATCGACGGTTTTACCTACCGCGTTCCTCACTAGAGGACGGGGCATGTTATATCTATGTACGTGTACGAGATGATTTTCGACTGCGATTCCTCGGTCCGCGATGAGCTGAATATGGAATTAATATGTATAATTTATGGTTCAAAAGCAAGTGTTATGAATTCGGTTATTGTATTAACTTTTCTCGTTCTCCTCGTTTCGGTACGGTTACGTTTACGATATCCCATGCTTTACATACTCGACATATTTAAATTTCGTATCGACTCCCTTTCTTCGGGGGCTGCGTTTCATGCCGCGCGGTACCCACGATGAGTAGATGATGTTAGCGGGAGGTGTTCCGGCGGGATTGGCGAGCTCCGTTCCTCGGTCTTCTGAGGCCGCCGAGTCTGAGTGCTTTTGTATGGTATCTGAGATGTTGGTAGAGACTTTGCAAACAGTGTCGTGTGTGTGAAATGTCGATTTTGTAAGCGGCTATGTAAGCCGATGTATTATTATGCATTATGTTATGAACCTCATATGTTTACAGATTTCATACGATGCTAGCTTTATTTGATTTGAAAAAAAAAATGATGAAAGGCATGTTTGTTTTCAAAAAAAGAAAAAATTTCGTAACGTGCTGATGTTATGTTTTGCGGGCCCAGTATGAGTATTACGGAAGTCTGCGGGTTCGCTCGGCCCTAGGTAAGGGTCGGGTGCCCATCACACCCTATCAGATTAAGGGTGTGACACTGACCATGGCTTGGGTCATCCAACAAAGAACCTTGAATCGTCGTTCTCCCATTTCGTCGAAGCTCAACAACATCAAACCTTATCTTCTCTTGCCTCAGGGCTTGTAACTAATTTGGACTCTTTTCAAGAGGTTAGCGTTTCTGAAACTCTTGATTTTAGCATCAATATTGTGTGCAACGAAGATAATGGTCCCACAAATTTGGAGTTGGTGATTGATGCAGATGGACTAGAGGATAACGGAGTAAACAATAATGAGATTGAGTTGTCTGTGCAACCTTTGTCCCTTGCTATGTATAGCCAAATAGGTTTTGGAAGCCATGAGCAACATATTTTTGATGAAATGCCAACTAGAGAGATAAATGACTCTTTTTAAAAATTAGTTTTTGTCTCTGAAGGATAACTAGATTGATACAAGAGAAGACACAATTTGATAACCAAAGTTCTATATTAACTAAGACCTTCAAATTGCATACAACTAAAGCACCAAACTCCTAGGATGACCTCAACGGACTTTTAATCCCAAGCAATCAATCCTCTCAACAATGTTCACAATCAAAAGCTTCACAAGCTCTCTACTCTCAATGAGTTCAACAATATCAATATTCATAAAAGTTTAACTGGGGAAATGTTTAAGTCTACTACTTATACTAGGGAAATAAGGAAGAAAAGCTATCTATTACAATTATACCTTTAATGAAGTAAGGGCCTTGTTTAGTTAGTCTTCCTTGTAAATGAAATTTGAAAAAGGCTTGCATTTAAGTATTAGCCTATTTGCAATGCATATCCATCTTCGCCACTCTTCTCCATACCTTCCTCCGATGCAATCATCAACACTTGGAATCCCCGGGAAGGCTCTAGAGTGTACTCAAGTACGTCCCTCTTCATGAACAACCCTTGCAATGCTTGAAGCCCACGGGCTTGGCTCTTTGTAAAAGGCCTTGATGCAACTCGGTTTGTATCATGCTCCCCTTCTTGAAAAGAATTTTTCCTCAAATTTAAGGGGTCACCATCATCCACATCCATAGGCGAGAGATTACACACATTGAAGGTGTTATGAACTTGATATTCTGGATGAAGATCAATCTTGTATGCATTCTCATTGAGCCGCTCAAGCTCCTCAAATGGACCATCTCCTCTAGGCATCAACTTGGTCTTCCTTTTGTTGGGAAACCTTTCTTTGCGAAAATCTACCCAAACCCAATCACCCGGTTCAAGTACAACTCTCTTGCAACCCTTGTTTGCTTTATTGGCCGTCTCTTGATTCTTCCTCTCAAGGTGAAGCCTCACCTTCTCATGCAACTTCTTCATATTCTCTTCCCTTTTGTTTCCATCTAAACTCAAAACAACATCTTGAGACAAAGGGATGAGATATAGAGGGGCTAGTGGGTTAAAACCTTAAACAACCTCAAAAGGAGACATGCCAATAGTACTATGAATGACTCTATTATATGCAAACTCAAATAAAGGCAATTGATCTTCCCAGGATGACAGTTTTCCCTTAACCATGGCCCTAAGCATAGAACCCAAAGTCCTATTCGGAACCTCGGTTCGGCCATCGGTTTGTGGGTGATACGAAGTAGAAAACAACAATCTAGTCCCAAGTCGTCCCCACAATTCCTTCCAAAAGTGGCTAAGGAACTTAGAGTCCCTATCACTCACTATAGTTTTGGGAATACCATGCAATTTGACCACATGTTAAATAAACAATGATGCAATATGAGACGCTTCATCAATCTTATGACATGCGATAAAATGAGGGATCATTGAAAAGCGGTCAACAACAACAAAAATGCTATCTTTGCCCCTTTTAGTCCATGGCAAGCCCAACACAATCCATATAAATTTCAAGACAAGGTCTTTGAGGGGTAGGAAGAGGGGTATACAATCCATTGGGAAGAAGCCTATACTTAGCACCACGACACTCAATGCATTGACCACAAATTTTAGCAACATCTCGATGTATATTAGGCCAATAAAATTGCTCCTGAAGAATCTCCAAGGTTTTATCAATCCCAAAATGTCCTATTAATCCCCCATCATGTGCCTCCCTCACAAATAGTTCCCTCCAAGAGCTCATGGGCACACATAGTCACCGTTCTTGAACAAGAAACCATCAAATTTCGAATAGGGAGTAGAAGAGCCATCCATCTTTCCCTTTCCCATTCTTCGCGAACTTGAAAGATTTTTCAAAAAATGGGGTCCTCGGGATACAATGTCTTCAAGCTTTCAAAACCCATCAATTTGGAAGACAAAGTTTTTATCAAAATATGTTTTCTAGAGAAGGCATCCGCCATTACATAGTCCTTCCCATTTTTGTATTGTATTACATAAGGAAAAGTTTCAAGAAATTCAAACCATTTGGCATGCCGTTTGTTCAACTTACCTTGGGCCTTCAGATGTTTCAAGGACTCATGGTCGGTCCTAACAACAAACTCTTTAGGCCACAAGTAGTCTTGCCAATTACCCAAAGCTCTAATCAAAGCATACAATTCAAGATCATAGGTGGAGTCATTCAACGTCGCGCCCTTAAGCTTTTCACTAAAAAAGGCAATGGGTTTTTGGTCTTGCATCAAAACGGCACCGATACCTACTTTACTAGCATCACACAATTTTAAAGATTTTGTCAAAATAGGGTAATTGCAACAATAGTGCGGAGCTAAGCATTTGTTTTAAGGTTGCAAAAGCCCTTGCTTGCTCCTCACCCCAAGAAAAAGGCTTATCCTTTCATATTACCTCGGTCAAGGGAGCGGCTATGGTACTAAACCCTTTAACAAACTGCCTATAGAAACTAGCCAATCCATGAAAACTTCTCACATCACCAATGGATTTAGGAGTTGGCCGATTCTTAATAGCGTCTATTTTGGATTCATCAACCTCAACGCCCCTTGAACTCACAACATATCCCAAGAAAACAACTTCATCAACACAAAAAGAGCATTTAGCCATATTTCAAATGATCAACATGATTATCTATGGTTTTATTATACACCAAGATATCGTCAAAGTAAACAACCATAGATTTTCCAATAAAAGGTTTCATCACAGGATTCATTAAGCGCATGAACGTACTAGGAGCGTTAGTGAGACCAAAATGCATCACCAGCCATTCATATAGACCAAATTTGGTCTTAAATGTCATTTTTCACTCATCTCCGGGTTGCATCCAGATTTGACAGTATCCGCTCCTAAGATCAATCTTAGAGAATATGCATGAACTGTTCAATTCATCAAGCATGTCATCAAGACGAGGGATAGGATGATGATACTTTACCGTTATCTTGTTGATGGCTCGGCAATCAAGACACATGCGCCATGATCCATCTTTCTTTGGTACCAAGATCACCGGCATGACACATGGACTTATACTTTCTCGCACAACTCTCTTTTCAAGGAGTTCATCCACTTGTCTTTAAAGTTCCTTGGTATCCTCCGGTTTGGCTCTATAAGCCAGTTTGTTTGGCAATTGTGATCCTGGGACAAAGTCAATTTGGTGCTCAATTCCCTTAAGCGTGGAAATCCCTTTGGGAGTTCCATGGGGAACACATCATCATAGTCCTGCACAAGAGAAGAAATAGAACTAGGCAAAGAAGAGGTTAGTTCGTTAGTGTGCAAAGCATAATTCCTATGTGTGAAGAGGATCATCGATTGTCGCTCTTCCAACTTCTCCCTAATCTCCTCTAGATTTTCCAAGAGGGCCACCTTAGCCTTTTCCTTTGACTCCTTCTCCTTCAACTCCCCTCTTGTGGATTATTTCCCTCACTATTTCCTTATAGAACATAACACATGTTTGAGCCTATTATGTATAAGTGTGTACCGATTGGTTCTTCCATGCTTGGTCGACCTATCATATTGCCTAGGTCTTCCAAGTAAACGGTGAAAAGCTTCCATGGGAACAACATCACAAATGATTTCATCTTGGTGCTTTCCAACTTTGAACTTGATAGAAGCTTGTCGAGTCACCTTCAACTCTCCACATTGATTGACCCATTAGAGTTTATAAGGATGTCCATGATTAGTGTTGGGGAGTTTCAAGAAGTCAACCAACATAGTGCTTGCAACATTAGCATAACTCCCACTATCAATGATTATGACACAAACATTTTGGTTGATGACACACTTGGAATGGAAAAGATTATCTCTTTGGCTAGGATCATCCATGGCTTTGCTTATCATTATTCATCGTACCATATAGTTCGGGATGGTGACCTCCCCTTCTTGAGGCTTGGCCATATATAACCCTCCTTGCCAAACAAATTGGAACGGTAATTGTTACACCTCGGATGTTTCATGTCGTTGTGTTGTGAATAGAATAATGTCACACCCCAACTTTTGATAGGGCATGATGGGCACTCGACCCTTACTTAGGGCCGAGCGAACCCGCTGATTCTCGTGATACTCATAATCTTACTGGACTCTTAAATCATGAAATGAATGCATAATGTAAGCCTTTAAAAACAAACATGCTTTTCGTCTTTTTCAAATTAAGTAAAATCGGTAATCGTATGAAATCTGTAATATAATGCATAATGATACATCGGGTTACAGAGCCGCTTACAAGACTGACATGTTATATACGTGACTCTGTCTGTAAAGTATCTAACATAACTCAAGATGCCATAACATAGATACTCTGACTCGGCGAAGACTGCAGGAAATGGAGCTCGCCAATCCAACGGAACATCTTCTACTAATATCCTCTACTCATCCGTATACACTCGCGTGGCATGAAACGCACCCGAAGAAAGGGGTCGTACGGAATATGTACCGAGCATGTAAAGCATGAAATACGAAGAACAGGATCTTACTGAAATAAGGAGTATAGAAAATCATAAGGCTTGCTTCTGAAACGTAAATTGTGCGTATCAATATCATAGCCAACTCATTATGGGACTTAGAAGCATAAGTGAGTAATCATCTTGTACGTATGCATATATATAACGTGTCCCGGCCCTCTAGTGAGGGACTCGGTAAATAAGATCATCATATCATCATATCATCATGTCATCATATATATATATATATATATATATATATATATATATATATATATATATATATATATATATATCGTATATATATATATATACCGGCCCTACAGTGAGGGACTCGGTGAATAGAATCATCATATGCCATCCTGCCACCATCCCCATATCATCATATCATCATGTCATCATGTCATCATGTCATCATATATATATACCATACCCGGCCATTTAGTGAGGGACTCGGTGAACAATGCGGGGAGTCGTGCACGAATACGTGTCCCGGCCCGGACTCGAAGGACATATTGAGGGTACGGCACGAGCGAGTAGTGAGAAACCATATGCATATAAATCAACTTTTAAGACTCAATAGATAAGTAGACAAATCAACGCTCGAGTATCAAACGTTAGTCATGATAAATCCGTTTTAAAATGCCATTAGAACTACATTAAAGAAAATCTCAGGGATCGTAGACATGTATCAAGTCAATCCGAGCCTGCCCATGAAAGTTACGGGCATTATTCGCTATAGAATCTTTTACGAACGTATCAAAGCAATCCGAACCCGTTTATGAAAGTTAGGGACATATCATTATAGAATCCTTTAGCAATAGGAGCTCTTTATGCATCATTCAATATACAATCATACAAAAGACTTGAGGGCAATAGCTCGAATATATTAGGAATGCTAACATCAAGAAATGAATAAGAATCGTAGACATGCTCGGATCTTATGAATAGTTACCCCGAGGCTCGTGTCGTATCTTACTTACATCTAAGACATGCCAAAAGAAAGAAGGGTAAGCTTTACATACCTGTTCCACCTCTTATTAGCTACGCTTATTCGTCCAAGCTCGCAAGTCTACATTTAAGAGGATTTACACAATCATTAGACTCATTATTACACGCTTGTCTTAGTCCTTCAAATAAATTCATTTATAGTCTGCCGAAATTTCGGCAAAGATCTCCCCGTTTATATGCCTAGCCCCAAATTCCAATTCAATAACCAACAACATCAACAACAATACCAATAGTAATAACATCATTTCCAACACAACATATGCCATAAAACATCCCACACACTGTTTTTCCCATTTTCTCAACCAACCAACTTGCGATAGGACTAATTAATAACTTTATTTCCGTAAGGAAGCCGAAATTAATACCAACAACATCGATAAAAACATCTTCAATATCCTACAAAATAAATACATATATTTTTATCCAAATTTCTCTTCAAGCCTAAATTCATAATCCGACCACACCAACAAACGAATTTATCACACTATTCCCTCCGTTCTAATCTGTTAAAACTCTGAATAAGCTTGTTAACAATGAAAAGGAACCTTAATCTTACCTCAAGTGTGCAGCTATCACGTCCACCCTCTTCTTCTTGGTTGATTTTTAGCTCAAATTGAAGACAACGCGACGTACGACACTTTTCTCTTCATGGGCTTCGGAATTCGGGGCTCAGATTTTGGTCAAAATTGGTTTTTCTCTCTAGCTCTCCTCTCTTTTTTCTCCAGAATTTTCTGGGTGTTTTGGTATGAAAAATGAGGAGAAAAGGCTGAAATTTTACTTAAAAAGGTGTGGGTAATGGGCCTGACCCGGTTGGGCTCGGGTTGGGCCTGGCCCACTGACCTTTTTTGCCTTAAAACGTCCATATCTCCTTATCCTGATGTATCCTATGAACCCACGACCTATGGTTGGAAATATATTTCAATTATCTACAACTTTAATTTTGGGAGTTTTCCCAAATTCCAAACTCATAATACCGTTTTGGCCCCTCGACGTCAGATCACCCAAAAACGTTTTCTTAAATCGTCCTTTTGGAGGGCTTACACTCATTTTTGGCTTATGGGTCCTTCTTAGGACTTGCTCAACTTCACATGTGCTACCCATATATCTTTTCATATGTCCTTTATAAAATCCCGACATGTGGGCCCCACCTTAACTTATGGTTACGAGGGCTATCATCAGGTAACTTGTTAGCTGATTTACTCCACGTTAATAAGGACCTTCCAATTGGTTGAAAAGCTAGAAGAAAATTATTTTTTGATCAATATTTTGGATCCCAAGTTCGGCCAACCTTGGCCGAATTGTTTTTTTTTTTTTTTTCTCCTAGCTTCTCCAAATTTCTAGAGTTGTAAATGATGAATAATTCTTGTTTTGTCATCAACCATCTATGTATATATATATATGTAGCCTCTACAAATACAAGGTGGACACATGCCCCCCCTTATGGCTTAAGACAATTGGCCAAGCCATGTGTGGAACCCACACACCCACACGGCCACTTGTGGCCTTTTCATGAAATATATTTTTCAACTTCTAGCCCCTAATTTTCCTTAATATTTCCATCCAATAAAATTCATAAGCAACTTGTGCATTAAACAAAATCGAAAAATAGCCTTGTCCTTAACTTATCGCAACTAGCTTAAAATATTCCAATGTACAAAATACGGGATATAACATCCTTCCCCCTTTAGAACATTCGTCCTCGAATGTTAAACTGGTCTCATAAGGTCTTATAAAGATCTCAGGGGGGTTTCCTTTATTACTATAACATGCAGTCTCATCGACCAATCATATTTCTTCTTCATCTCCTCTTCAGCTTCTCAAATCATCTCCTCCCTGTTATTGTTCCGCCACAATACCTTAACAGAAGCCACGTCTTTAGTACGCAGCCTTCTTATCTGACGATCCAAAGATAGCTACAGGGTTCTCCTCGTGCGATAGCTCTTCCGTTACCTTACGAACAATGTAATAAGGTCCAATATATCTTGGGCTAAGCTTCTCCTTCTTGTCGAATCTCATTACCCCTTTCATGGGTGATATCTCCAAGAATACCCACTCGTCAATCTGGAATCCTAAGTGTTGACGTCGATTATCTGCATACGACTTCTGTTGACTCTGAGCTGTTAATAACCTTTCCCGAACAAGTTTTACCTTATCAATGGCTTGCTGAATCATATCTGGCCGATTAACTTAGTTTTCCTAACATCAAGCCAGCCAAGGGTGATCTGCACTTTCTGTCGTACCGCCTCATGTATTTCTTCTCGACACCTCTAAAAGATTTTAACTGTCACTCTACCTTTTGCTTTTAGTCTCTACCTTTGGAGTTGGTTATCAAGTAGCGATGAAGTCCCCTCATATAATAACTTTACCTAGCCGCTCCCGGCTTTAACTATCATCGGCTGGTATAATTCTGAAAGAATTTGGCATATAAATTTACCCTCTTTTGGTAACCAGCTAGTTCTTATCATCTTACTTAAATCGTCTTATAATCCCCCTTTACTCAACTTGTAACATTCTAGGCACATTATCTCGTGTCATCTCTTTATCTTTAATTCAAACTCTTCTGTTGTCCCTTTGCTCAGATCTTGCTCTCAACTTTCCTGTCACACATGATGTTGCAATCTTTACGCGAATAGACGAAGGTGCTCAAATTATCCCAAGAAATACCTTAGCGTGGCTTCACTAATTCTTATGTGTTACTTTGTCTTCGCCTTTCTTATCTTACAACCGGTATCGGGATAGGTCTTTGGTTCAACCATAGCCATATCCTGTTTGTCCTCAGTACTAATTCTATCTTGGTAATTTAGCTTAAACCATCTTCACATCTTTCCTTAATGCACCCAGAATCTCGTAACCATATTGTTATTACTGAATCCAAACTTTTCTCATTAAGTATTTGCTTGGTCTCATCCCTAGCATATAAATATTCATAGGTAACATAACTGCTCTTGTATGACTTATATACGGTATATTCAATCTTAGTCATGATCTTTCCTTCTCCTGGTTCATGCTACTTCACATATCCCCTCCGTACTAACATGCGCTGGTAGCCTATCTTGTCATACTCCTTTCCCTTCCTTTTCTCACTTCCTACTATAGGAGGTTTTCTATCTTTCTCCCTTGCTACTTATAGGTCGCAGTATCATTGGCGAACAACTCTATTGCCCACATCTTAACCTCTAATCTAGCATAGCAGTGTTGTCTTTCACAAGGTCTCTGTAAGTTACTCGTTACTTTCCCTTGTCGTATTCTTTTTTTTTTTTAAGCATCCACTTTCCAATGTCATATCATTTAAGATCTCCACAATTAATTCTCGACTATCTCCATTACCATCCCGACTTCTACCCCTTTATTCTTCGGCTTTTAGATCTTACTAACTTGCCTCGACAGGAATCTTACACAATAGCCCAAGCATCCGTATCAAATATATTGCAGTGTCGATTGTCTCCATCTTACACTTGCATCTCTCACGCTCGCTTCCCCCCTTAAGGGTGTACTTATACTATTATCCGATTATACTTTGCCCTATGTCCGTATTTCCGATCTCAATTAGGCGGCACTTTTATTCCGACATTTTGATCCCCTTGCCTTCCATCTACTCACTTTCTTTCTTTTTCAAGTATCATTGTATTAGAACTTTCCAAGCTTAACCTGTAGTGAAAACAACATCAGCTTGCCTTGTAACATTTGTGCCATTTATACTTTTTTTTTCTCACTTGAACTTCGTTACCCTGTCCGGTTAATGCCTTCCATATATCGCCACGTTGGTTGCCGGAATACACATATCCGCTGATGTAGCCATGTACGGGATAAAGATGTGCATACCTATATACATATAATTTCTACTATCTTGCTTACAAAATATTTCCAAACGCTATTCAACTTACCCTGCTTCTAGAGCTGTGATACACCTTCTTTCTCTTCACTGGTTCAGTCTGCCTCGTCCCACGTGACCTCTTGGTTTTCGTCCACTCGTATACTCCAATTTCCCTTAGGCTACTCCGCCTTCCCATTTGGTTCTCCCGTGTCCGACTTTATAGGACTTTTAGTACACTTCCCGTGGGGTCACCCATCCTAACATTTCTCTCACTCCAGCACGCTTAACCTTGGAACTCTGATGAAATGCGATGCTTTAATGCTAGTATGATAGCGTCCACCTCACCGCATGACCTTCATCACGTAATCTGGAGTAAGTTGAAGTCTTAACAGATTTCGAAACGTTCTCATAACACATCTCCCTCCGAGTTAGAAAGGGTCTCTTACTCTTCTGACTCCACAATTACTATTTTAGCCCTTTTTCAATCCTCAATATTCACTTTTCATCTATGGATATGACTACTTTCCATCCTAGACTTCTAGATTCCCAAAGGTGATGAACACACCTTGATCGCCGTTACTTATAAATACATGGTTATTGGCCTTTGGATTTCTGCTCTCATTTTACCTCGTTCCTCATCCCTTCTATAGTCGGGTCTTTCACAATCCCGTCACTTATAGTACTCGTATCCTTGGCTACACATGTCATGATCTATTTCTACACTGTTATCTCGCTCTCTTCTTATTTTCTTCTTCCAATTACCCTTTCTTTTCTTATGCTCACTATCATTTCCGTTATTATGTAACCCTTATTCCAAACTTTCCCTACAGAACTTGATAAGCCTTCCTTATTCGTTCTATAGCTCGCTTTTATACCTTAGTCACATAGATCACGTCATATCTTTTAGTCACTTCCTCACTAGGCTTTACTTATTTTCGTAACAATCCTTATTATGTCCTGTTCGTATTCGATCCCATAGTGTAACACTTCTTAACTTCTTACCCTTTCTGGTCAATCTTATCCTTAATATCTCACAAGCTGTCTTATCAACACACTCATATTCGTCACACTTCATTTTCCTATGTACCCTTGTCTTAATCACACTATTACTTCCTTTAACTATAAACTCGTCGTGATCCATCCCTGCTTATCAATTTAGTCGGTACCTTAATATAACTCTCTATCAAGGTTTACCAGCCCTTTTCTAAATCATCTCTTAGGATTACAAGCCCTCTCCAAATTCTTTTTTACCATATCGATATCGACCTTCTAATTATTATTATCCTTAATTCAGCAATTAACTTCTTTCTCGATGTCAGCCGTACTCGTAGCTTAGTCAAATCTTATCATTACTGTTGGCACGACCTTTCAAGACATATTACAAACCTATATCTCATTCTCTCTTTATTTCTAGGAAGATTTTGGCAGAGTTTCCTCTGTAATTGTTACTATCTCAAAACTCCGCAACATATATATATATATATATATATATATATGCCTCATATATATATATATATATATATATGTATGTATATCATATCATTTCATAGCCACACAGGGCTCCCAATATCAACAACAGTGCGAAAATGATGAACATACCTCGTATGCCTAACTCAAACTGCACCTGTTACACTTTCTTGTTTACTTTCCCTTTTAACCTTCAACTTGTATTTCAATCGTACCTCATTATCTTACCCGACATATATCTTTCATACCTTTGCTTGCCTGCGTGCTTTGTAACTTCCAATATCACTAGTCACTTTCTTCTGTCGATGCCATTCTTCTGCTGAAATCAAAGGTTAGTATAAGGAATCCCATTCCCTATGACTTGGCTACGGCACGATCTCGGATGTGAAAGAAGGGTAACCACCCTAGATGCCCAGCCTCCTGTTTATAAATGTGGCGCGCTTCACACCATAAACGGGACTCTATCGACACGACTTTGCGGACAACCCCTAGGACGAAGCTCGATACCAATTTGTCACACCCCACTTTTGATAGGGCATGATGGGCACTCGACCCTTACTTAGGGCCGAGCGAACCCGCTGATTCTCGTGATACTCATAATCTTACTGGACTCTTAAATCATGAAATGAATGCATAATGTAAGCCTTTAAAAAAAAACATGCTTTTCGACTTTTTCAAATCAAGTAAAATCGGTAATCGTATGAAATCTGTAACATAATGCATAATGATACATCGGCTTACAGAGCCGCTTACAAGACTGACATGTTATATACGTGACTCTGTCTCTCTAACATAATTCAAGATGCCATAAAATAGATACTCTGACTCGGTGTCACGACCCAACCCCGTAGGCCGTGACTAGCGCCCGACCTGGGCACCCGTACGTACCAAGACCCCAAAGTAATAACTCAAGCATTTAGAAAAACTCGGGCAGAGTTTCCTCTGTTTTTCTTACTAACCAAAATTAGCCTGCACGCAGAAAATACCAACAAAGGCCACCCAGGGCCAACAACACAACATATATATATATACATACGCGGACCGCCGCGCGTGGGCGGGAACGCCCAAACGCAACATATACACATGCGTATCGTACGAATGACCCTAACCCACAAACATGTCCACCGACCTCACACGGACGGACGAGAATCATATGACGGGACGGGCCCCGCCGTACCCCTGAATAGACAAATATGTACAACAGAAAGGTATATACCAAAATACGGGCTCCGGAAATAAAGGAGCACTTCAACAGCAGAGAGGGTGACCTAAACTGGCGGATCACCAAGTGGCGCGTCTGTACCTGCGGGCATGAAACGCAGCCCTCGAAGAAAAGGGGTCAGTACGGAATATGTACCGAGTATGCAAAGCAGGGAACACAAATAACATAGTCACAACCGAAATAAGGAGTGCGGAAAACGAACGTAAAAATCCAGAATACCGGAGTGCCTGCGTCTAAAGTACAAATCATCCATAAAGGGTACAACAAGCCAATAAAATAATCAGAGTACTAACATGCTTAACTTTCGTTTTGTACGACGCTTCTGTTTCAGGTATATAGAAAATAACATAATTTATGTGAGCTGACATTAAGCGACTGGTCAAAATCCAGGCTGTCCCAAAACCGCATATCATATTACATACACACACAGATGCCGCGGCCAAGAACTCAGCGGCGATATCACATATGCACACATACACATACCGCGGCCAAGTATCCAGCGGTCAATATCACATGTACCGCGGTCAAGTATCCAGCGGTCAATAACACGCATACCGCGGTCAAGTATCCAGCGGTCAATAACGCACATACCGCGGCCAAGTATCCAGCGGCAATTATCACATGCAATGAGCAATTAAATAATTAAGTTATCTTCCTAAATCCGATAACCAGATACATTTACTAACAGCGGCAAGTGTAGAGACAAGTGCCAGATTCATCGAAATTAGTGTACGAAAATTACAACCTTCTGAAATCGTTCTTATGTTAAAATGTATTATCAAACTCAATGGAACAGTTAAAATAATTATCTTATAATAGTCGGAGCAATGGTCAAGAGTTCTCTTTTCAAAATCACACAAATACTCCAAACCGGGCGACATAGAGAGGTCTCGGAATGCGTGGGGCCCACCTCGGTCAAATCGAGGCGGCGTACCCCAAACTATGGTAGTTAGGCCTTACAAGGTCATACTCATAGGATTCTAGGCCTTCCAATATCATTTGGGCAAGCTACGGATGTTTAAGCGTCCAAATCAACCAAACAGGACATTTTCAATTCAATTCTACTGAATGAAAAAGGGGTAAATTTGGATGTAGATTCCAAAGAGTAGGGTCGTCCCCAAGATCCGAATTCAAGCCTATTACATCTAGGGCATGCCAAGAGAAGGAAGGG
>NC_081352.1:789214-805342 GCF_029784015.1 Lycium ferocissimum
CGGTTTTTCCACTAAAGCTCTAATGACATATCTAACCTTAGTTCAATATGGGTGTAACAAATAATTCATCACAAGAAACATACGTAGACCTTACTATGAACGGAATCATATGAGAGTACATATAATGAATAAATGCGAATCATGCCAAAGGAAGGAAGGTTTGCCTTACATACCTTGTCGCTTACGTGATTAGCTTAACTTATGCTTCCAAACACTGGCCAATCCATAATCAAGGTAAAGGAAACCGTAGACAACTTGAAAAAGGTTCATATACTTCTCTAAGTTCGTAATTAACTTCCGTAAATTCGGTAAAGATTTTTCCCGTAATCTTGACTTTCCTCTAATTCCAATTCAATTTAACAACATAATCAGCAACCAACAACAACAAAAACTATCTCATATTAGTCTCTTTAAACTCAAAGCATCAACTCCTAAAGATATACACAACAAGCAAGTATACGCTTTCAGATACGATATCTTCATACACTTTATTCTCCCAAATTCAAGAACAGCAACTTATCAACAACAATATCAACAATCATTTTACATCAATATCCAACTAATTCTATCTATTTAATCAGACCAAAACAGCCCCCAAGTCATTTGATATCCAAAAATTATAACCGAACTTTCAACGTCATTTTCTCTATTCTAACCCGTCAAATTTATCAATGATCATGGTAAGAACATCTTAAACATACCTTATATGAGCAGC
The DNA here is from genome assembly GCF_029784015.1 of Lycium ferocissimum. Taxonomy (NCBI): domain Eukaryota; kingdom Viridiplantae; phylum Streptophyta; class Magnoliopsida; order Solanales; family Solanaceae; genus Lycium; species Lycium ferocissimum. The sequence goes on from NC_081352.1 coordinate 789,930, forward strand.
CACCATGAAACCAACATCCCCCAAGTTCAACTTTTAGCTTAAAACAACGGCAACAACTTGTACTATACTTTACCCTTCACGAGCCTCGGGATTCGGGACCTCGAACTTGCTCGATTCTCTACTTTCTCTCTCTATCTATCTAAAAGTTTGTGGACTGCTTGATGTGTAAATAAATAAATTTGTATGAATTTATCCCTTATATATGGGTCTTGTGTCGGTTCCCACCGACCTTGAGTCGCCGTCGAGCCCACCGCCCGGCCTTGACCTTTACATCTTAAAATGTCTATAAATTTTTATCCCTATGCCATGTGAAGACCCACAACCTATGGTTTGAAAGGTATTTCAATTATCTATAACTTTCATATTTGTAATTTTCCCAAATTTCCAAATAATGATGGGGTTATGGCCTCCCAAATTGTGTCACCCGAAAACGTAACTTAAAAACATCTTTTTGGAGGGCTTACAATTGGATTTGGCTCAAGGGTCTTTTTTGAGTTGTGTTTAACTTCACATATATTATCCATATAACTTGTCATATGTCCTTTATAAAAATTCCATCATGTGGGCCCCACCTCAACTTACGGTTACGAGGGCTATATATCTTTTAACGTATCATTCCAATCATATTGTACGAATTTCAAATATCATACTCATGCTATCCTATGCTAATACAAGAGAATTTCACCATATGCTTTCAGGTAATATTTTCTCTCCTTGAGCTCATTAAGCCGTGGTATGTCTGCTTAGTAACGCAAAATTTTCTGGGGTGTAACAAAAGTTTTGTCCAAAAGCACAAGCAGCAAACTCAGTGTGGACTTGAGTTCAGCAGTAGCTCAGTAGGATCATTTGGGATTTGAAAGTCCCCCAAGTCATGTAAAGAAAAAAAGAAGTGAAGAATGAGTATCCCAAAGTTAATAGTTCCAACGAAGTAGTAGCTAAGACATTTTTAAGGCATAATTTTGACAATTAGCATGGACAGCAAGCACTCAAATAGATCAACGAATAATACTTAACAGATAGTAAACTAACATGTGGAAATGAGTGTATCAACTTAACATAACTTTCAAAGAAAAATAAACTTCCCAAGGCTAACCATGTAGAATAAAGTATCCGGTTAAAAGACTAAGGCAACTATTATACCGCGTAGTTTTGTACGATGAGATTCTCTAGGTGTTAGTTGTCCTAATCGTGGACACTGGAGTTATGTTCTAGGATATATGAGATTATATGTGCCTATCTTATGGTTAAGAGGGTTTAAGTTCATGTAATATGCTATGGAAGGATTTGAGAACAAGCGAATTAAGAAATTAAATTTGTCGGAACGTTGGGAAAACTTGGCAGAATTTTGGACAGGATTTTTGGGCCAACTTGAGAGAGGTATATCTCCTAGAATATGAGGATTTTTTGTGTGTATTATCTATCCAAATTAAAGTACATTGAGTCTAGTTTCCAATGCAACAAACTGTTCGTCAATGTGAAATTAGAGTAGAAAGTTATGGGTGTTTTAAGACAGACTGCTCGGGCAGGGAAATTTGACGGTTCAGTTTGACGGACCGCAAAACTTTCTGCGGCCCGTCAAATGGAATTTTTCCCACCGTAAAGCAGTTCCAGTTAGCACATTTTGGGTGGTCCATTTGACGGACCAATTTGATGGAGCGTCAAATTTTCTGCTGCCCGTCAAAGTGGCCGCAAAAAGTAAGTCGGTGGCCGACTTTTTGATGTTATAAATTTGATCTAAGGTTCATTTTTTTACCATTTCCACCCCAAAATTTGTCCAAATACTCTCCAAAACCCTATCCTCAAGTTCATATGCTAATCAAAGCCAAATCCAAGAGGATCAAGAGATTCAACTGCTAGAAAGCTCACTAGGGTTAGTAAATTTCAAGTATCTCTTTGGTGTTGAAGTTGGAGGTTTTATCCTAGTGAAGTAATTTGATCCAATGCTTGCTCTTGTGTGATAAAGGTAATTTGATAATATTTTGAGCTATAAATTAACTTGAGTTATAATTTTTGGCATGTTATGAGTATAATCATATTACGAGTGGTAATAATGGTGATGAGGAAGTGTTGTATACAAGTGTATAAGGGGTTGTGTTTAAGTTGTTGTTATGAGTTGATTATGAAAAGGAGTTTTGGGATTGAATGGAGCATAACTTGAATGTAATGTCTTGAGTATGGGATTGTTGATGTTTCTATTATCGTTTGGGAGTTGTTTTAGAATTTGGAAGAAGTAGATGAAATAGGGGAAAAGCTGCCCAATTTTTGCTAGCCCACAAATTACTCTAGTTTATCCTTGTGAGAGTTTTCAAGGCTTAACTCTAGTATGAATTATCTTGAAGTTAGATTTACGAGCTTGGGAGGAAAAATGTTAAGTAGTTAAGGAGACGAAAAGATATATGAAGGCTAACCCTTTCTTTCTTAAGGCATGACTCCTTTGTTGCGAACCTAAACATGATATCCATAATGTCCTATTTCCTAAAAATGCTAGAAGTTTATGATTTTCAAGGTTCTTATGATGTTGTTGATAAATGTCTCCCATGATGATGATTCCATTTCTAGAGATACCAAAGCTTATAGTTCTTGATGTTCTCATGATATTATTGAGCTTGTTGCATGATTATTGATCTTGTGCATTGTTGTGGATCTCATCTTATGATAGTTGTTCCTTCAAGGTGAGATATTGTTATATCTCGTATTTTGTACGACAGAATATTTTTTTTAAGTTGGTTGCGACGAGTTAAGAATAAGACTATTTTCCGACTTTGTTTTAACGCATAAGTGCTTATGAATTTAGTTGGATGGAAAGTTAGACATTTCATGAAAATTTGGGGCCAAAAGTGAAGTGTTGGAATTTAAATTCAAAAAAAAAAAAATAACCATGTGGCCATGCACATGACTTGTGGGCCATAGTCCACGTGTATGAAGAATATGTGTAGTATTGGATGACTTATTAAGTCATCTTCATTATTTTCATCTCTTGGAAATTTCTAGAAAATTGGAGAGAAAAAGAAAAAAAAAAAAAAAAAAAGAGTGCACATGACCGTGAACCGTTTATATACATATATATATATATATATATATATATATATATATATATATATATATATATATATATTATATATATATATATATATATGAATAAGTCATGAAAAGGGAAGACCAATTCTTCATTTGGAAAGGTCTAGAGAGTTCAAGAGAAAAGAAAAAAAAAAGAAGAAGGAGAGAATGGCCAAGAGGGGGCTGGCCGTAGCCCCGGAGATGGATCATGAAAAAAATATTTTCTTCAAGCTCTCTACTAATTGGAAGGTCCTCGTCGACGTGGAGTAGTTGTTGGAACAAGGAAACCATTCGTTTTAGCTATGGAAGGTCCTAGCCGAATGGAAGAAGTGGAAGGAAGAGTAAGGTTCAATCCTCCTTTACATGTTTTATGGATGTTTTGGACGTGTTGTAGCGTATGGAAATGGATGAAAATCTTGAAATGTTGTGTGTGTGTGTGTGTGGCCGTGAGTGGGCTGCCTAGGTGTAGGAAAAATGAATCAAATTTACCTAGCATTTTGGTTGTTGTTGTGATGGATTCTATGATGCAAAACGAAAGTTTAATGATCCAAGTTGAAGTTATAATTGTGTGGGCTGATTTAGAATGTAATGTGGTCTAGTATGCTTTCTTAAATTTATGAAAATAATGTTGTGAATATATGGACTATTGGTGTCATTGATGAATTTGGAAGAAAGAAACGTATTGTCGTCGTCCTATGGAAATTGGTGATTTCGGGTTCCATGGCATATTGTTTGGAATGTTCTTAAATCTTGTTTGAAAGGTTGCGGATTAGTAATCGAATATGTGGGCGTTGGTGTTGAATTGATCGTATGTAGTTTATTTGAGTATAATTGAAATGTTGTCGAATTGTGTAGAAAGGAATTATTAACGTTAGAATGCATTTTGAATCATGTATGAATATTGTTAGTATGGTTGTTGGTTTGGTTGTTGTTGATTTGGCCGAGTTGAATTCTCGGGGATGTTGAAGTTATAGGGGAAATGCTGCCGAAATTTTTGTAGACGAAGTGTTAATTTGGAATTGGATTTTCAAGTGTTATGGCTAATGGTTGGTACTTAATGATGTTATTGTAGATCGTGAGAAGTCGAGACTTAAGTTTGGATTAGCTTAGGAAGCGGCTAAGGTATGTAAAGCTCAACTTTTCTTTCTTTGGCATGTCTTAGTTGAAAGTAAGTTATGACACGAATTTCGAGGTAATTCTATTCCGGTGATCCGAGCATGTTTATGATTCTTATTGGCTTATTGACATTCGTATTCTTAATGTGGTCAAATCATGGTCCTTATGTCATTTGAAAAATTAAATTCCAAAAGTTGCACAAAGGTTTTATTTTCAAAAGAGTTTTATTCCTAAACGATTCCGAAACTACGAACGTCGTAACTTTCACGTAAAGGCTCGGATCGCTTCGATTTGTTCGTAGAAAGTTCTAAAGTGAATAATGTTCGTAACTTTCCGAGGCGGACTCGGATTGGTTGGCATATGACTATGATTCCTATGGCTTTGCTAATACGTTTATGATATATGCTATGTTTCCGAATAACGTCCGAAAGATATTTGATATAGCTATGGTCCGACTTTCAAATGACATTCCGTATGGATTACTTCATTGAGTCTGTGAGTATGATTTTATGTGCATATGGTTTCTCACTACTCTGCTCGTGCAAGCTCAATATGTCTTTCACCGAGTCCCGGGCCGGGTACGTATTCGTGCACATTCCTTTGCATTGTTCACCGAGTCCCTCACTAGAGGGCCGGGTACGGTATATGATGATATGATTATTCACCGAGTCCCGAAAACGACCGAGTCCCGAAAGGCCGGGTACGGTATATGATGATGTGATGATATGGGGATGGCGGCCAGGATGGCATACCGAGTCCCTTGCTAGCGGGGCCGGGACACGCTCTTCACCGAGTCCCTCACTAGAGGGCCGGGTACGGTATATGTATATATATGTTTATGCATGCATACATGATGATGACATGATTTTGTTTACCGCGTCCCTCAATTGAGGGCCGGGGCACGTTATATGTATATTTTATATATGCATATTATGATTTTACTTACCGAGTCCCTCATTAGAGGGCCGGGTACGGTACATATGTACGATGATATAATGACATGATTATGATATAAATTTTGCTTCCGACATAAGTATTTGCATGATAGATGTTTTCAAAGGCAAGTCTTCTGATTTCTCTTTACTCTTTACTTCAGTATAATCCCGCCATCGTATTTCATGCTTTACATACTCGGTACCTATTAAAATCGACCCCCTTTCTTTGGGGGCTGCGTTTCATGCTGCGCAGGTATACCCAGATGAGTTGGAGACATTAGCAGAAGATGTTCCAGCGGGATTGGCGAGCTCCATTTTCTCCGGAGTGCGGCCGAGTCAGAGTATTATGCTATGGTTTTATGTTCTGTGTTAGAGACTTTGCAGACAGTGTCGTGGGTATAAGACGTCAGTTATGTAAACGGCTATGTAAGCCGATGTATTATTATGCATTGTATGAAAGTTCCATATGTTACAGATTTTATTTGATTCGAGAAAGGTAAAAAAAAAAAGCACATTACTCTTCGAAAAATTTTCGTTATGTATTTGTGTCATGAATTGGAAGCCAGCGCGATTATGAGTATTAGGTGAGTTAGCGGGTTCGCTCGGCCCTAAATAAGGGTCGGGTGCCCATCACGCCCTAACAAAAATTAGGGTGTGACAAATTGGTATCAGAGCGGTTCGTCCTAGGGGTTGTCTGCAAAGTCGTGTCCGGTAGAGTCCTGTTTATGGTGTGAAGCGCGCCACATTTATAAACAGGAGGCTACGGGGCATCTAGGATGGTTACTCTTCTTTGGCATCTTAGATCGTGCTGTAGAGCCAAGTTATAGGAAATGAGATTCTTCCGACTAACTTTGACTTCAGCAGAGAAATGGCATCGACGGAAGAAAGCGATTAACGACATCGGAAGCTACGAAGTACGTGGTAAGCAAAGGTATGCAAGACATATGTCAGGTAAGATATTAAAGTACGATTGAAATACAAGTTGAGATCAAAAAGGGAAAGTAAACAAGAAAGTGTGACAGGTGCCGATTGAGTTGGGCATACAAGGTATGTTTATTATTTTTGTACTGTCGATGATGTTGGGAGCCCTGTGAGGCCGTGATATGATGCGATATGTATATATATATGTTGGCCCTGTGAGGCATTGTTGGTATTTCCTGTGTACAGGTTTTGAGATAGTAACAGTTCTGAGAGGAAACTCTGCCGAAATTTTCCCAGAAATAAGGTGAAACCGAGATAAAGATTTGTAATATGTCTTGGAAGGTCGTGCCAATAGTAATGAAAAAAAAAGATTTGATTGACTAAGCTACGAGTACGGCCGACACCGAGAAAGAAAATAATTATTGAATTGGGGATAATAATAATTATAAGGTCGATGTTGATATGGTATAAGAAATTGAAAAGGGCTTATGACACTAAGGGATGATTTAGAGAAGACTGGCAAATCTTAACAGAGAGTTATTTAAGGTACCGATTGAATTGATGAGCAGGGACGAACGATGACGAGCTTATAGTAAAAGAGGTAATAGTATGATTAAGACAAGAGTACGGAGGAAAGGAATTGTGATGGATACGAAGGTATCGATAGGACAGTTTGTGAAACGATAAGGATAAAGTTGATCAGAAAAGATAAAGGGTTAAGAAGTGTTATGTTACTGGAATGATTACGAACAGGATGTAATATGAACATAATGAGGACTGTTATGGAAATAAGTAAAGCCTAATGAAAGCGTGGCTAAAGTTATGATATGACTACGTAGCTAGAATATAAAGGAAAGTGTGAAACGGAAAAGTGAGCTATAGAACGAATAAGGAAGATTTATTGAGTTCGTAGGAAAAGTTTGGATAAGGGTTATATAAATAATGGAAATGATGGCGAGTGCAAGAAAAGAAAGGGTAATCGGAACAAGGAAATAAGAAGGGAGTGAGACAACGGCATAGTAGTAGACCATGACACGCGTAGTTAAGGATCCAGGTGTCAGAAGTGACGGGACGGTAAAAGACACGGATATAGGAAGGACGAAGAACGAGGTAAAATGGGAACAGAATCCAAAGGGCGATGACCGAGTAATTATAAGTAACGGCGATCGAGGTGTATTCCTCGCCATTGAGAACCGGGAGTTTAAGACGGAAAAAAGTAGTCATGTTTAGAGGTGAAACGTGAATATTAAGGATTAAAGGGAGTTGAAATAGAAATTGTGAAGTCAGGAGACTAAGAAACCCTTCTGATTTGGAGGAAACGTGTTGTGGGGACGTTTCGAAATCTGTTAAGACTTCGACTTACTCTAAAATACGTGAAAAAGGTGATGCGGTAGGGTGGACGCAGTTATACGAGCGTTAAAGTGTCGTATTCCGCCAGAGTTCTAAAGTTAAGCGTCTTTGAAGCGAGAGAAATCCTGGGATGGGTGACCCCCCGGGAAGTTTTTTCGAAAGTTCTACAAATTCAGACGCAAGAAGTAAATGAGGAGTTAGAGTGACTTAAGGACAAATTAAGAGTCTAAGGAGTGGGCAGAAACCCTAAAAGGTCGCGCAGAACGGGGCGAATTAGACCGATAAAGAGGAAGAAAGTGCGTCACAGTTCTAGGATTAGGGTGAGTCGGAATAGTGTATGGAGATATCTTGTAAGCAAGATAGTAGGGACTATATGTGTACATAGGTATGAATAAGATATCTTGTACGTGGCTGGATTAAGGGACATGTGTATTCCGGCGACTAACGTGGCGGTATATGGAAGATATTAATTGGATAAGGTAACGAAGTTCAAGTGGGAAGAAAAATATAAATGGCACGAATGTTATAACGCAAATTGATGCTGTTTTCACTACAAGTTAAGCTTGGAAAGTCCTAATACAAGGATATTTGGAAAAGAAAGAAAGCGAGTAGACGGAAGGCAAGGAATTAAAAAATGTCGCAATAAAAGTACCGCTATTAATTAAGATTGGAAATACGGATTTAAGGCAAGGTAGAAGTGGGTGATAGTATAAGTACACCCCTAAGGGGGGAAGCGAGGGAGAGAGATACAAGTGTAAGACGAAGACAATCGACGCTACAATATATTGGATACGAATGCTTGGGCCGCGAGTAAAGCTCTTCTTGCCGAGACAAGCTAGGGAGATCGAAAAGGCAAAAAAAAGGGATAAAAGTCAGGGTAAAAATCGAGATGGCGCTAAGAATTAATTGTAAGTATCCGGCATAACATGATATTAGGAAATGGAGACTTAAAGAGGGAATATGATAAAGGAAAGTAACGAGTAGCTTACGGAGGCATTGTGAAAGGTAGTACGGCTATACGGGATCAGAGGTTAAGATGTAGGCAATAGAGTGGTTGCTAGCAGTAGAAAATTTCCTATGGTAGAAAGTAAGAAAAGCGGGGAAAAGGAGTATGACAAGGTAGACTCTAGCAAATGCGAGCACGGGAGTAAGATGTGGAATAGTACGAGAAGGAACGATCGGACTAAGATTAAATATGAGGCAAAGATAAATGTGAGGTGAACATAACGAGGAAAGTTTAGGGTTAACAACAAGTGATAATAGCTACGTTGTGTTAGGATGGTCTTGAATAATTTGACCCCCTTGAACCAAAAATGTACATTCGGGTAAAGATTGCAACATCACGTGTGACGGGGAATAAGTTGAGAGCAAGATGCAACATTACGTGCGACGAGAAAAGGGACGATAGAAGAGTTCGGATTAAAGATAAGGTAGTGACATGAGACAATGTGCTAAAAATGTAACAAGATGAGTAAAGAAAGATTGTAAGACGATTTAAGCAAGTGATCAGAACTAAATGGCCACGAAAAGGAGGGTGAATTTATACGCCGACCTCTTTTAGAATTGTATCAGCCGATAAGGGTTAAAGCGAGTGGGAACATTTACATATACTATTAGTGGCTCGGGAACGACGAGAAACCATATGACGACAATCGGTATCAATACTTAGAATTCCGGACGGCGAATGGGTATACTTGAAGATATCATCCACGAAGAACGTACTCGGATTCGACAAGAAGGAAGGGCTTAACCCGAGGATACACCGAACCTTATTACACAAATTGTAAGGCAAAAGGTTGATGTAGCTTCCGTTAAGGCACTGTGACGGAATGACAACAGAAAGGAAATGACTTACGAACCTGGGGAGGAAATGAAAGAGAAAAATGATTGGTAAATGAGATTACATGTTATGGTAGTAAAGGAAACCCCCCTCGAGATCCTTAAGACCCTATACGACTAGTTGAACATTCGAGGACGAATGTTCTAAAGGGGGGAAGGATGTTATATCTCGTATTTTGTACGACGGAATATTTTTTTTAAGTTGGTTGCGACGAGTTAAGAATAAGACTATTTTTCGACTTTGTTTTAACGCATAAGTGCTTATGAATTTGGTTGGATGGAAAGTTAGACATTTCATGAAAATTTGGGGCCAAAAGTGAAGTGTTGGAATTTAAATTCATGAAAAAAAAATAACCATGTGGCCATGCACATGACTTGTGGGCCATAGTCCACATGTATGAAGAATATGTGTAGTATTGGATGACTTATTAAGTCATCTTCATTATTTTCATCTCTTGGAAATTTCTAGAAAATTGGAGAAAAAGAAAACAAAAAAAAAAAAAAAAAAAGAAAGAGAGTGCACATGACCGGCCATGTGCACCCATTTACATATATATATATATGAATAAGTCATGAAAAGGGAAGAACAATTCTTTATTTGGCAAGGTCTAGAGAGTTCAAGAGAAAAGAAAAGAAAAAAGAAGAAGGAGAGAATGGCCAAGAGGGGGCTGGCCGAACCAGCCCTATGATATGGATCATGAAAAAAATATTTTCTTCAAGCTTCTCTACTAATTGGAAGGTCCTCGTCGACGTGGAGTAGTTGTTGGAACAAGGAAACCATTCGTTTTAGCTATGGAAGGTCCTAGCCGAATGGAAGAAGTGGAAGGAAGAGGTAAGGTTCAATCCTCCTTTACATGTTTTATGGATGTTTTGGACGTGTTGTAGCGTATGGAAATGGATGAAAATCTTGAAATGTTGTGTGTGGGTGTGTGGCCGTGAGTGGGCTGCCTAGGTGTAGGAAAAATGAATCAAATTTACCTAGCATTTTGGTTGTTGTTGTGATGGATTCTATGATGCAAAACGAAAGTTTAATGATCCAAGTTGAAGTTATAATTGTGTGGGCTGATTTAGAATGTAATGTGGTCCTAGTATGCTTTCTTAAATTTATGAAAATAATGTTGTGAATATATGGACTATTGGTGTCATTGATGAATTTGGAAGAAAGAAACGTATTGTCGTCGTCCCTATGGAAATTGGTGATTTCGGGTTCCATGGCATATTGTTTGGAATGTTCTTAAATCTTGTTTGAAAGGTTGCGGATTAGTAATCGAATATGTGGGCGTTGGTGTCAAATTGATCGTATGTAGTTTATTTGAGTATAATTGAAATGTTGTCGAATTGTGTAGAAAGGAATTATTAACGTTAGAATGAATTTTGAATCATGAATGAATATTGTTAGTATGGTTGTTGGTTTGTTTGTTGTTAATTTGGCCGAGTTGAATTCTCGGGGATGATGAAGCTATAGGGGAAATCTTTGCCGAAATTTTTGTAGACGAAGTGTTAATTTGGAATTGGATTTTCAAGTGTTATGGCTAATGGTTGGTACTTAATGATGTTATTGTAGATCGTGAGAAGTCGAGACTTAAGTTTGGATTAGCTTAGGAAGCGGCTAAGGTATGTAAAGCTCAACCTTTCTTTCTTTGGCATGTCTTAGTTGAAAGTAAGTTATGACACGAATTTCGAGGTAATTCTATTCCGGTGATCCGAGCATGTTTATGATTCTTATTGGCTTATTGACATTCGTATTCTTAATGTGGTCAAATCATGGTCCTTATGTCATTTGAAAAATTAAATTCCAAAAGTTCTACAAAGGTTTTATTTTCAAAAGAGTTTTATTCCTAAACGATTCCGAAACTACGAACGTCCGTAACTTTCACAGAAAGGCTCGGATCGCTTCGATTTGTTCGTAGAAAGTTCTAAAGTGAATAATGTTCGTAACTTTCCGAGGCGGACTCGGATTGGTTGGCATATGACTATGATTCCTATGGCTTTGCTAATACGTTTATGATATATGCTATGTTTCCGAATAACGTCCGAAAGATATTTGATATAGCTATGGTCCGACTTTCAAATGACATTCCGTATGGATTACTTCATTGAGTCTGTGAGTATGATTTTATGTGCATATGGTTTCTCACTACTCTGCTCGTGCAAGCTCAATATGTCTTTCACCGAGTCCCGGGCCGGGTACGTATTCTTGCACATTCCTCTGCATTGTTCACCGAGTCCCTCACTAGAGGGCTGGGTACGGTATATGATGATATGATTATCACCGAGTCCCGAAATGGTACGACCGAGTCCCGAAAGGGCTGGGTACGGTATATGATGATGTGATGATATGGGGATGGCGGCCAGGATGGCATACCGAGTCCCTTGCTAGCGGGGCCGGGACACGCTCTTCACCGAGTCCCTGCTAGAGGGTCGGGTACGGTATATGTATATATATGTTTATGCATGCATACATGATGATGACATGATTTTGTTTACCGCGTCCCTCAACCGAGGGCGGGGCACGTTATATGTATATTTTATATATGCATATTATGATTTTACTTACCGAGTCCCTCATTAGAGGGCCGGGTACGGTACATATGTACGATGATATAATGACATGATTATGATATAAATTTTGCTTCCGACATAAGTATTTGCATGATAGATGTTTTCAAAGGCAAGTCTTCCGATTTCTCTGTACTCTTTACTTCAGTATAATCCCGCTTACTGTATTTCATGCTTTACATACTCAGTACCTATTCCGTACTGACCCCCTTTCTTCGGGGGCTGCGTTTCATGCCGCGCAGGTACACCCAGATGAGTTGATGATATTAGCAGAAGATGTTCCAGCGGGATTGGCGAGCTCCATTTTCTCCGGAGTGCGGCCGAGTCAGAGTATTATGCTATGGTTTTATGTTCTGTGTTAGAGACTTTGCAGACAGTGTCGTGGGTATAAGACGTCAGTTATGTAAACGGCTATGTAAGCCGATGTATTATTATGCATTGTATGAAAGTTCCATATGTTACAGATTTTATTTGATTCGAGAAAGGTAAAAAGCACATTACTCTTCGAAAAATTTTCGTTATGTATTTGTGTCATGAATTGGAAGCCAGCGCGATTATGAGTATTAGGTGAGTTAGCGGGTTCGCTCGGTCCTAAATAAGGGTCGGGTGCCCATCACGCCCTAACAGAAATTAGGGTGTGACAGATATAGCGATGATGATAACCCCATTATGACACATCAGAGGTTACCGACCTTACGTCACTCCGATAGAATTATAACTATTATTTGGGCTCTCATGCATGCTATATATATATATATATATATATATATATATATATATATATATATTTATATATCTATATATATATATATATATATATATATATATATATATATATATATATATATATATGTATCTATGTGTATATATATGTATGTATTTTCTCATACGGTGCCGCGCTATAGTCGGCCGGGCAGACACGTAGATATGCACATCACTGCAGTGGGTGCGTTATGATGTTACCCCGGACGCGGGATGATATGATTTATGGATCGGGCTGCACGTTCCGCAGCGCTAACACTTATATTATATATGTATAAAAAAAAAAAAAATTAAAAGGCTAAGCATGCATGATATCCGCCTAAGAGGCAATCATATGTACAGGTTATTTCTCTTATCTCATGTTTCCTTCATATTTTCATTATGTTGTTATTCATACCTTACATACTCAGTACATATTTGTACTGAAGTCCTTTTGTTTGTGGACGTTTCTTTCATGCCCGCAGGTAGGCAGGGAGATGAATCAGACCCCTAGGTTGTTCATCTGCGATTGTACAGGAGTGCTCCATTTGTTCCAGAGCTACAGTTCAGCTGGTACTATTCTTTTCTGTACATATGTGAGCATGGCGGGGTCCTGTCTCGTTTTTATAAGACTATGCACTCTATGTAGAGGCTCGTAGACAGATGTATATAGTTAGATGTCCCATAACCCCATCAGTTCATATTTTCTATATCATTTTTGGCAGCCTTGTCGGCTTGCATATATGGGCATAGTTGATGATGATATAGATGTGCTTTTACCCTTTGGATTCATGCCCTTACAGATTATGATATTTATAAGTTATCTTGTGTGGTCTACCTAGATATGAATATGAGAAGTATGTTAAGAGGTGCTCGGTAAGTAAGCTCCGGGTGCCCTTCATGGGCCTCCAGTTGGGTCGTGACAAAAGTTGTATCAGAGCAGTTCGTCCTAGGGTGTATCTACGAGCCGGGTCCAGTAGAGTCTTGCTTATGGGCGTGAAGTTCTCCACACTTATAAACAGGAGGCTACGGGGCATTTTGAAATGATTGACCTTTCTTACTCATCTTAGATCGTGCGATAGAGCCATATTGTAAGGACTCTCCTTTTTCTGATAGTATGCTATGATTTCAGCGATGCCTGTGAAGAGAAAAGCTACAGCGGCCCAAAAGGGCAAGTCAATGGCAGGTAGGAGGACTGAACGAGTACCGCCTACAGATGTGGAGGAGGGCGAGTCCCAGAATGAGGTTCCATCTCGGTCCTCTCAGACTTCACCCGCTCCAGAGGAGCCCCAGCTCCAGCTCCAGCACCCCCAGTTCCTCCACCGGATGCCTCAAGCCGAGAGATGAGAGAGGCCATTCAGTTGTTGACCCAGTTAGTCTCGCTCAGGCCCAGCGGTAGGGTATGGGTCATGGTGATAGAGCTGTCAGCTCCACAGTTCATAATTTCATCAATTTAGACCCTCGAGAATCCTTTGGGTCAAAACCAGACGAGGACTGCAGAACTTCACAGATGAGATGCTGAGGACATTGCGGGTAATGCATGCTTCAGATATTGAGTCGGTAGAGTTGGTCTCACATAGATTGCGAGATGTGTCTTCTAGAGGGGCAAATGCACCTCCACTGGTATGGCAAGAGTTTGTGGATGCTTTCTCCGACACTATTTGCCGCCAGAGGTTCGACGGGCCAGAGCTGATAGATTTCTAAACCTCAGACAGGGGAACATGAGTGCTCGGGAGTATAGCCTTCATTTTAATTCTTTAGCTAGGTATGCTCTAGGCGATATGGGTGTGTGTGTGTGTGTGTGTGTGTGTGTGTGTGTGTGTGTGTGTGTGTGTGTGTGTGTGTGTGTGTGTGTGTGTGTGTGTGTGTGTGTGTGTGTGTGTGTGTGTGTGTGTGTGTGTGTGTGTGTGTGTGTGTGTGTGCCCCGAATCTAGAGGAGTGTGTGTGTGTGTGTGTGTGTGTGTGTGTGTGTGTGTGTGTGTGTGTGTGTGTGTGTGTGTGTGTGTGTGTGTGTGTGTGTGTGTGTGTGTGTGTGTGTGTGTGTGGGGGGGGGGGGGGGGGGGGGGGGGGGGGGGGGGGGGGCACCTCTTCTTATATATATATATATATATATATATATATATATATATATATATATATATATACTTTTCATTCATCAATCATACTAATCCCATTGGGCCACAAGACATCTATATCATCATTAACAACTAGGCCCATATCAATGTACATAAGCGACACGAGGCTAACAAAATAATATACGAAATATAGGCCGACAAGGCCAAACACATCTAACCATATACACATGTCTACGAGCCTTTAAGAAGAATATGTCATATCATATAGGGCGGGACGGGGACCGCGTGCCATAAATATGTACATAAAAGAATCTATACCAAAACTGCGGCTCGAGATGAAATGGACCCCGGTTATGTATGATCTGAATAATGAAGCTATGGATCGAGTCTGTCTCACACAGGCCACTACGGGCATGACGCAGCGTCCACAATAAAAGGACGTCAGTACGAAGAATGTACTGAGTATGTAAAGCATGATCAACATCAATATGAAAGCGTAATAGACAACATATGAAACAGCATAAGATGGGAGATAATAGTATCATCATTATAGCACTTACTTGTTTTTCATAGGGACATTCCATTTCTATTATGTATCCGTGTACATACATCATATACGTGTCCGTATACGTATCCGTACTCTTTACCTTTTTATCCATTTTTGTATTTGTATTCATTTTCCATTCTTCTATTCTCTCTTAACATATCATCTTTCTATACTAGCCTTTACATGGGTTTTTTATCTTGCATTTGTCTTTTATTGATGTTATACTAGCTTTATTAGCATACCCGAAAAAAAGGGTTTG
The DNA here is from genome assembly GCF_029784015.1 of Lycium ferocissimum. NCBI lineage: Eukaryota > Viridiplantae > Streptophyta > Magnoliopsida > Solanales > Solanaceae > Lycium > Lycium ferocissimum. The sequence goes on from NC_081352.1 coordinate 805,329, forward strand.
GGTTTCACAATGTA